>NW_009661371.1:6172082-6189989 GCF_000708025.1 Charadrius vociferus
GTGAAACTCTCACTAGTTCCAGTAGGTACATTTTGTATATAGAAGATGAAACAAAACATTAAAAAAAAAAAAAAAAAGAAACAACTTGAGAATAACAATAAAGTCCATTACACCCAGAATATTTCCTGCATGTATTCTCTGTTGACTGTTTAAGAACGAGAGAGAATGTGGTTATATATTATTGTCGATTTCTTTTTAAATTCACAGTGCTTAAATAAGTGCTTTATGTAAAAATATGTTTCATTATTTGTTTAGACTCTTTCTGTTTTATTTCCCAAACAACCATAGTATAAGAGCACTCCCATTACATAAACGCACATCAAATGGTGAGTAGTAGGTTAACACTTTAAAATTTTATTTCTGTCATACTAATTAGGCTTTTATGTTTTGCCTCATTTTTTAAAAAGTCCTATAACAAATTAGGTTCAGGCTTGATCTGAAACTATTTGAAGATACTCTTAGGAATCCCACTAATTTCAGTTTAGAATGCCATACTAATATTTACCCAGTCTTCTGGCACCTCTCCAGATTTAGTATCTATTCAGCAAAACATTTCTATTTATTTCATTAAGTTAACTACAAACATAAAAACTAGAAGGGCTACATAATCCTTTTTTTTCCTATTTCTCCAAGTATTTCCTGATTTACTTCTTGACAGCAGCCACAGCAACATGAATAATCACTTCCAATAATTATGCCACCATAATTATTACTGTCTAATGAGAACCTTATTTAAATAAAGCATTATTTCAGCTATTTTTACCTAGGCATTCACTTGTAAGGCCTACTTTTGTATTTGTTTTCCTAGAAAATGCAGATGAAAATTATCACAGTAACATTATTCAAAAGTTTATTCACATAATTATTAGCTTTTAGGTTAACATTTACTTTACTTATGTAAGGGACTGGTTATTTAAGCTGTTAGCAGTAACTGCAGCATTAGGCCAGTAGGCCAGTAATTATTTATAACTTAAATAACCAGAATCCGTTTATCCTGAAAAACCCCGAATAGGCCATCTGTCACGATTTCCTCCTAGCAGCAGTCAGATCTTAAGTCATGATCTTCATAATACATATCAGAAGGAGGGGAGTATGAAAAAGGATTACTTGCAATAGCGTATTTAGTGGTAACAACTATTTAATGGTCTTATTTAACATATGTTAAAAAGGAATCAAATTTTCTGTCTTCAGCAGATCCGTTACAAGTTTTCATCAAACGTAATTTGGTTTTATTAGGTAGTACACCCAGTTAATCCGCCATGACAACTTAAGCTTTCTCTCAAAATATTTGGCAGAATTTTCTTTTTTATAATGCATACAACTTAACTTTCATAAGTGTTTTAACAAGTAGCTTCCAAGGGAATATAAAATTTCACCTTCTTCTAACGAATTTCAAGTCTGTAATTGTTAATAAGAAAATAGCTACACCTCAGTTTCCAGAGATGACTGAATTTTCTGTCAACTAGCATTCAAATAAACTATCTCATGTCTATTCATCAGTCACGGGATATCTACAAATTTGTATTGGTGGATATGACAGTATTGCTTACTAATCAGGAGCAAATTCCTTACAAACATTAGTTATTAAAAATAAAAATAAGCTAAATGCAGCCAGAAACCAAACAATAATGTTTTATAAAATGATCTAACAGAATATGAGGGCAAGTGACTAATGGAAGTGACAGCTGAACAAAAATAAAAACATTATAACAGACCATAATGATTTACTAAATATTTTCCATAGAGAATACTGTTTTTTTTCTTCTTTGTGAGATGCAAACAATACAAGACGTGTAGTTATCACAACCACAACACTTGCGGCTGCCAATGACCTAAGATTCATGCAGATCATATGCACGTCACATCTACAATATGCCATTCTTCTCAAACCATTAAACAAAAAAAAAATCAAAGATGTCATATTTGTTGTATTTGTTAATTAAAGCATAAAACTAGGCACAGCATCAGTTTCTCTCTTCTATTCCAAAATAGCACTAAGCACAAAATAAGTGTCCACTGTCTTGCAAATATTTCCAAAGAACATCAAGGAAAGAAGACATTAGCAAGGATACTGACAAAACATAAAGTTATAAAATTGAGATCTTGATTGTACAGGAGAAGACAAGCACAATGCTGGATGGCACAGCATCGCTCCCTTTAGTGACTGGGTGAACACACAAAGATTTACAACTCTGCCACGGCTACGGAGCAGCAGCTCAGGCAGCCAGGTCTCATCCTCCGCCACCCAGAAGGTTTGTTGTCTGCCTCTGACAATCCCCTGAAGCGTGTCATCTTGCAATTGCCACATCTTCTGACTTTGCTACCACCCATACTGCTTTCTTTGAGGCTGTACTGAACGCTGGCGCTGAAGCTGAGACAGCAGTATGCAGTACGGCGTGCTGCAGAGATACCCGTGGCAGTTGTGGGATGTGACCTGGCACAGCTATGTAACAGCGTGCGGTCCTGCACAAAGGTCCCATTCCAAAAACTGTTTAACTGCTGTACCGGAGAGCAGCTCCATGGCTAAGCCATAAGCCTTGCCCTCAGGAGAACTACCGCACAGTGGTGTGAGACCCCCTTAGGCAGTTACACGGCTTCCGAGACAAGCTCAGTGCTAACTTGAGTAGCTCTGCACTGTCATTTAACGAGTTGTCTTCATGTATTTAGTGTACCCATGACCCCTAATACCTGAGCACCCCATAATTTTGAACGATTTGTTTTCTCATCATCTCTGTGAGACCAGTGTGCTGTTCTCTCCCTTCTACAGATGAGGCGTAACAGAGACAAGCCTTAGCTTTCCAAACATACCTTATATCATTGATGACCTGCATTAAATTACTCCTCAAGGGTAATCATGTTTTTTGATTCAACAAGATCTAGAATCAAAGCCTTCCACAGCCCTGACAGGCAACACAATTCACTGACACAGTCTCTTCTGTACATAAATACTTGCCCTGGCTGGCTGGTTTTCACCTCTTTTCCCCAATGCAGTGTTTTTCTTCCCTGTTTTCTGAGAATTTTTCCCTCTTCACTTACCAACTCAGGCTTTTTCTGCCTTCAGTACCAATCTATGCAGTCTTTTTGTTCCAGTTACTAAAATATATAGCACTTCTCCTACATAAAATAGGCTCGTGAGCTGGTACATAGGTTATGCCTCCTTTCTTTAGCTGCCCAGTTCCTTGAAGTTCAAATTTTATTCACTTAGGCATTTACACATTTTACACTGAATTCAGACATTTTTATTTAAGGTTTAATTAAAATTTGCAGTACTTTGACATTTCTAGCTCTCTGTTTTACATATACATCTCTGTTGTTATATATACATCTCTAATCACAGCATTTTTATGTGAAAGCTCTCTCATTTGAAGCAAGCAACCTTCCATTCTAGCACTAATGTTTTCAATCTCTTCAGAAAAATATATTAAACTAGGAATGTTTGTTGAAAGAGTTAAATCAAACGTCACTAACAAAATTCTGGCAAGCTGCCAGAACCAATACCTTACAAAATTAATAAGCACTTATAAAAGCACATCTACAGATCTACGTAACTTAAATAAACCAATTTTTACAACGTTATCAAGAAACTTATTTACAATTCTGAAATATATGCCATGCTACAAGTCTCAACGAACTAATTGGCGTACGAACACCATTTCCCAGTGCCATTCCATTCTCTCTCCCTCAAATGCATGAGTGAACTGAGAACACACTTGCCAAGTACTCGCTCAACAGGTGAGACTCCATGAAGCACCCCTTCTCCATATATAGCTCCACAGAAAACAAGTTTGCCTCAGGAAACATGAAACAATGGAAAACAGAGATGAATGCAAAAGCATACATAGGTAGTTGGCCCCTATTCAATTTTAACACTTATTTAGAAAGCTAAACAGAGAGAAACTAACTTTGAAAGTAAAAGTTGTATGTAACTGCAGGCCAGCTACCCGCAAAACTAAGGAGCATTTCAAGAAGTCTTCAGGGGAAAAAGAAATGTGCTGGTGAAAATAATTGCATACAGGCTGGCTTGTTATTGCTCGTAAAAGTACTTATTTTAAAAGACTCCAAGCGCAAAACGAAGATCCCAGCATCTCCCTCAGCTTTCGTGATATCTGGGGTATAGCAAATCCAGGTCAGACCCCTGATAATCAGATGGAAGTGGATAGGAAGAAGGGAAAGACAAACAGAAAAGCACAGACACGATACTCAAATAGTGGGGTCAAACATGCTCAACTGTGATGTGAAAAATGGGAAAATGAAATGTGCACAGAGACTATAATGGGGCAAAGCAGCAGGAAGAGAAATCTTATAGCCCAACAAGACAGTAGTCTTTGCGCACTTTCTTACAGTTGAACTTCCATGGGCCTGTTTAAGGGCTCATTAATCCACTTTGCAAATCTTTACAGCCGAGTTAAGAAGTGAAGGACAGTCTGTTAATCTTGTGCTTGTGCTGAAGCTATGTCACATTTTGAAGGATCAGGACTTCCCCAGGCTGACAGAGGAGATGTGCCAGCATGTTTAGAATGACAACCCATTTATCTACGCCAACAAGGGGCTACGATATGCTGTCCTCAGGAAGGGACAGACTATTCTGAGACACAGAATATATTGATTCCCTGCGTACATATTTACTTAAGTCTTTACTGACAACCCCTGGGACTGCAGTTTGCTTACAGAGTTAACAGTTGTTGTTAATACAGATTAATATTATGCATTTTATGTCTTATGTTTCCTGCGCTGTAATAGAAAATACATTTGCACTAAGAACATAACTCCACCTAATATCTAGGATCACATTAGCAAGCAAAAGATACAGCTTTAATTTTGACTTTTTTTTTAAATGACATTTAAATGAAAGTTCTATCATAAGACAGAAAGAAATACATCTTTCTGTTATCATATATGCAAAATTTCATCCCAGAAAGTTCTTTTCCACCAAGTACAAAGCCCACATGAATGGCAGTGTGGAATGCAGGTGCCAGCTCAAATTTGCTTTTCAGCAGAGCAGTAGCTCTACTACAGAAGGAGTACTTTTTACAGTTTTACAGAAAGCACCATGTAGTCCTTAAAGTTACAAGAGTATCAAAAAAAGTCCTGAAATAGAAACAACACTGGAAATTAAAATATGTTTTGCTTCATGTAAGATCAGTACAAGTACGAAGAGGCATGGTATCAAAAGTGTGAAAATTACACATTTTCTTTGCTTGCCACTAACTGCTCCCACACTAAAAAAAAAAAAAAAAAGATACTAAAATGTACATTCTTCACATTCACAGACTGGTAAAATAATCAAAATGTACAGACAAGAAAAATGTCAAGCGCACCCTTTAGACACTATGGGAGTTTACTAATTAGGGTCTTCTCTAGTACAGTTACACAGTAATGTCAGGGGATGCTGATTATATAAACCTAATTAAATGTTAAGATGACACTATACAGACATACTCTATTGACAACCACTCATCGGTCCAGGCAATTTATCAAGTCAGCAAAAAGCTATCACAGGCTTACAGTGTAAAACACACAGCAGTAGAACAATAGTTTTACTAAATAATCTACTATCCAAAACATGAAATATTTTATGCTCACTCATTTTTGTCCCTCCTCTTAGGAGGAAAGATATTTGAAATAAGATTTCCATCATAAAGTAATTCCTATATAGGAGTGGGAATTCTGGGTTCCAAAATTTAAATTTTTTCCTTTCAAGATAAAGAACTAACAGGAAACAATCAGTAGCATTCCCATCATCACATCAATTTAAACTCCCTGCTAAGAGTTTAGACTCACCATTCAGTCTATATTTCGTTTCTCACCTTCATTCATCAAGCGGCAGGTAAGTATGTTAAGCATTCTTCTGAAAATGTAGCAGCACGTCAATCTTTCGATTTGTGTCAACTAGCCAGAACCAAACCAATACTGCTTGGTAGGTGACAAGCAAGACAGGTAGATTCTTATTCCCAGTAACTGTGCCCCACTGACTTTTTTGCTGTTTCTCTATCGTTCTGATTTGTGACTGTTTAGTTAAGAACAATAGTTCTTGGAGGGAAATCTATGCGGATCTTTTAAACATTTCTAAGCTACTTACAGAAACAACCCATAGCTATCACCGAAAACCTCTCTAGTAGATTTTGAACTGATTGTACATTCAGAATTGATGAACCACACATTGCTAATGAAATAAGTGTGATAAAAACATTGTACAATAAGTCATCACAGAGCTATTGTCACAAAGCTAAATTTCAGACATATGCTTAACCTAATTCTTAAGATCCAATATATCGAAATATTTATATTGCAAAATCTATTTTCCAACAAGAATAAATTAAAATATCCATAAGCTATGCTTACTGTTTGTTTTATAATGAGGAATCTCAGATTAACAGAAAATTGGTTTAATTAGCTTTCAACATGTGAAATAAGTTTGCTTGACAATACTGTTTGCTAATACTGAAGCGTAACTATATTCACAATGAACAAAAGCTGTAAGTAATTTTTAAATCACTCTGGACTACTGCATGGCATGGTTTTGATCTGTTAGTACTCACACTGAGATGAAACCTGGCCTCGACTCTTTGGCTTCACGTAACTACTGGAGGTTGCCTAAGCAACCTCTGTGACTGCCTTTACAAAAAACACCAGTAATGCTTTTCAGAATTATTAAGCCAAGAATTATTAAGCCAAGCACCTTCAGAATGAGCTAAATCTGAAATGAAACAGATAACTATAAGGTAACAGGGAAGAATGGATAGAATCCTCTAAAAGCAAATCCTGCTTCTTTGACCCCTTACAGTTCTTGGTGGAAAGTCAACAGTTTAATGAACAAAGACAAGCAATTATTTACCTGGACTTTCAAAGAACCTTAGGGCATAGCTTCCCCAAAAAATATTTAAGTAATCACGAGCAGTAGGTAAAGTTCTGTGTTGGACAAAAACATGTCTTGGTTGAGCAACAGTAGACAGGAACAAATAAATGAGCTATTTCTATTGTGAAAAGAAGACAGCTTCAAGGTTTTACACTAGGGTCTCTCAATTTTGAAAATTAGGCAGTATCTCTTGAAGGAAGTCACTGAAGCTGGCAAATCAAACAATAACTTGAAAAAACACCCAAATTGTAACAGCCTGGTATACGTGCACTATAACCTCATTATTTCTAGGGTCACATACTGTGTTTCCTTGTATTACTCCATATGCACAGTGGAAAATAATCACTTAACAGAGAGGAGAAAAAAACAGAGCTTGAAATCATGTTTACTGTACTGTCTAGATCCTTCTTCAAAATGTGAATTCTAATGTCCTCATAGGTTTTACTACAGCATTAATAAGCACACAGAACAGTCTCCATTATCCACAAGTCATTAACCATACAGGTTACAAATTAGTCATGCCTCTGACAGAGTCACAGAGTTGGTCTTTGTGCAGAGGCAGCCTGGCTCCGAACACTTACTTTTGCTGAGGTATAACAGGACTGCAGCCATATGGGTTACGGCGCCAGAAGCGGTTTAGGTGTGAAATGGTTATTAAAAAAGTGCGCATCCAAGCTGACTTCTGAAAAGCCGCATGAGCATTGCCCTTCCCAGCAGCCACAGCCTGTGAAGGTCTGCTAGCAAAGCCACAGCGTGAACACTTGAAGCCAGCTGGGGCCACGCTGCACCTGAGCAAAACTTACCTGACGCTTGAGGCACCAGAAAATTTTGCGAAAGGATGCTCAAGCATTCCTGTACGAATCAGTTTGAGTGAAGATGAGATTACTAGTTCTCTCCAGGTCAAATTCTGTTCTGCTCTGGCAACATATTATCTGGGTTTTCCACTATTCCAGAAAAATGAAAAACTGATTTCTACTTGCCAAAGTTTGCGTAAATTAGTTTTACGACTTCAAAAAAATCATTTAGGTGACAGCTCAGAATTAAGCTTCTTTTATTTTTCTGACTCTTGTGAAACACAGAAGCCTACCTCTTTCCACTCCTGTACACCTTTTAAGGGAAAATGCTTCTAATAAGTACTTCTCCAGGATTTATGCAATGAGCGACCTTTACTGGGACTGGATAGAGCAAAAATTAGGAAGCAAAATTTCCTCCCTCAAGTATTCTCTCTCTTTGGCTCCTTTACTGGAAAAAAATACATTAACATCTATCCTTTAGTGGCATTTTCATTAATGTTATAACATTCCTTTTAAACTTGTGACATCCATAAACTTTATTTGTGAGGTCTTTCACAGATATGTGATGTTATTTTGTTTGTCACCTCTGCAACACAGTGTTTTATACTGCACGGAAGAAGAATAAAAACTGCCTCACAATAAAATTCATATCTTTCCACTCCTACCACATTCAGGAGGCTGAAACAGTCCTGTACATAATTTACAGAGCCTTAAGGGGGCTCAGAGACTTGTGGTTTCATTTTGCCCAACAGCTTTGTCCTTGCCAGTTTGCAATGTGTCATTAGGAGATCTGACCCGAGCTGTCAGGAATCCTCCAGTCAGCAATAGAAATTTAAAGTTCTGCGGCTTTGAATTCCCATTAATCCTTAATTCTATATTGAAATCTTGGTGCAAACCCTTAATAATATGTATCTTCCTCAGCTATCTAGTTCCACTCGATCTCTGAATTTTTAACTGGCTTTGCTCCCTCTGAACAGTTTTGCACAGCATGAGGAACATATGGGCTTAGGCATTTAAGAAGGGTTTCTAAGAGTTTGAAAAAAATAGAAATCTCATATTTCAAGATGATGTTTCACCTAATTAAGCAAATCTATATTATTTGGTTCAAGAACTGACTCAATGAAATCTGTCATTCCCAGCATTTCAAGGATTATGTGAGTAGGGCATTTGAGTGATAAACTCATGAGAACACAGCTGGTGATTTTACAATAACTTTTGAAGGCTATGAAAAGTGTAAATTTCATCACCTCTACCACATCCTACAATTTATGTCTCACATAGAAGACAAACATCTGCTCCAGAAATTAAAAAAAAAAACAAAAAAACCAAAAAAACCCCACACAACCCAAAATGAAAACCACACAATAAAGTTTGTTAACAAATTTTTCAGCTTAGCAGGAGAAAAAGTCAGTAACCAATCTGAATAGTTTCTAGCTTCAAAAACTTTTAAAGACATCTAATATCACATAATTTTTAAGGAAGTGTAGGGTTCTGTACTGAAACAAAAAAAACACCAAAACCCCACACAACTAATTTCTGAAACAGTACATCCACAGTTTAATTTTTTTTTGTACTGATCAAATAATACCATATATTATAGTCGTCTGAGAGGAAGGTTTGTTTATCTCAAAACAGATTAATGTGCCCATATAAACGTACCTTCCCCTGCCATTCATTCAGTTCGTGTTAAGAAAAAATTATTTTCTAACACAAAATCTTTTCTACAGTGAAACAAATACATCAGGTTTTGTGTGAATTAGCATTTCTATTAACATAAATTAGAAATTAATATCTCATCTTGATAGCCTCTCATTTGACCCATCTTCATTATCTCAGATATCGAAAATAGATAATGTTGATTAAAAGAAGTTACTTGGCCTCTCCTATAACGTCAATCATTAGCTCATTGCCTCATTTGAACAATATTTGAAGAATCAAGGACTTTAACAAATTAAAAAATTGTATTTAATTCACATTAACAAATTTGAAGGAACTTTTATTACAATGGGAAAACACTTAAATTTCTTCCATATTCTCTCCGCTATAATCACAAGACCCAGCAGGCCTAGCTTTCCTGAAGTATGGTGAACCTCTCTTTATAAAAGGACTGGAAGCAGACACACAGTAGAAGGCATAGTACTGGCATCACATTCTAAAGGTTAGAAGAAGCATCGACTTCATGTGTTGTAATACTGTTTGACAGTCTCTGAAAAACAAAAAATCAGAAATGCACATTCTATCCAGCTACTCTAGTTTAAACACACTAAAAATATAACCCCTCTTGTGTGATGAAAGCATCGTAACAAAATTACTAGCTAAAGCTACAATTTAGAAAGCATTAATTGTAAATTTCTTGCTCTTTGTGGCAGTCTTGATTAGTTGAAACATTTACCTTTTGAGCTGATACTCAATTTCTGCCCATCATTGTCTTGAAAACCTTTAACTCCAGGTTTAAAACCCTAGAGTAATGAAAAACAGTTTCTTGTGGCATATTTTTGAAACAAATTCAAAGCCAACAGAGGGAGGGTGAGATTCGGCAGGAAAGCACAACTTTGGTGAGGAGAAACTTAGATTGTAAATGAAGAGCAAGTTGAAATCTCGCCTGGAAAATAAATGGTTTGCCAAGAGGACGAGCTGTAAATGAATCAGGAATGGTCAGGAACAGTACATATAATTAGATCTATTTCTCCCTTGTTGCATATGCACATGACTATGTCCACATATACGTTAGGAAGAAAGAAACCCAAACTTCTCTGTGGGGACAGCACAACGACAAAGGGAAAAAAGATCTAACATTTCTGTTACTGCACAGAGAGATGACAGTTTGGAGTAAGAAAAACAATAAGCAGAACTTACGAGAAACCTGTTTGCCAGGCACTTTTAGCAATAGTATAGCCACTTCTGTAAGGCAAAAGTCTATAAATACCAGAGTTATAAATGTACTTTAATACTTCAATGATTCACAGATTGATAAAATCTATAGCATGTTTTGCCCAACATTTGAGTTGGAATGGAGAATGGAATGGAGAAGATACGAAATTGAGGAACGAAGATACAAAAATTGACTAGTCCAAAAATGAAGAGGTGCGTGCTTTTTCACTTAGTGATCACATTTAGTGGATGCCTTCCGTGGTGTTCCTCTATCATTCTCCATACAGGATTTATTTAATACTTTCTCAGCAGGAGATGAACATTGCTGAAAATAGGATCTGTAATGCACTCCACAACTCACAATCTGGTTTCAAATTTGGCATGCTGACAGCAGCAAGCCAATCCTATAGTGAAAGTGACATATTTTTTTTAAAACTCTTGCTTCCTCCTCTTGAGATATTCCACTACTGAAAACATTCAGATGGCAAAGTTGCTCAGTTAAGTATCACAAAGTAAACAGTTAAGTAGTACAAAGTTTACCTATACTACAATTTGTTTCTGATCAGTGGTAATAAAAACACTGCAGGTTCAGCATTTCTTTTTCAGTACTTGCTATGAAATGTTGAATACTACATAAATTTTCCAAATGCAAATTCTGACAAATAAGCCTAGACTTTGAAAAGAAGCTCCTGTCTTCTCGTGTATTATCCAAAACCCCCAATAAGTTACAGAATGCTCTCTCTTCATACCTTTGTAATTCTACTGTTTTTCACACAAAGCGTCTGGAATTCAGTAAAGAAATACTAATTGCACACAAAGACCAGAACCAAGCCTATTTCTTTGTATCGTCTTCTGTTTTAACTGTGCAATTAAAAGTAATTAAACAGGAATAAAAAATAAGGAACTTGTCTTCAAGTGAAAAACCCAGTGGCACTCCACATAAGCTTACAGTCCAATAAAACACAAAACTTGGGGCTGAAATGAGAGATTTGTGAAATAAAAGTAAATTACTGTGTGATAGATGATTGCATGATAGGTAACAGGTAAGGGAGGGAGCAAGTACAGACTGGAAAACACTATGGGAAATATATCAATGTAGTCATCCCTATATATGTGGGAACAATTATAAGTAAGCTCTGAGTTTGGACTCGTGCATCTGTTCGCACGTGTCTATGTAAGGTTGTCATAATCAATACTGACCTCATAAGAAAAGGTAAGCAATTGACTGAGAGGCACAGCAAGTACTTTAAGCTGTTATTAACTATTCAGAATAATATTTTCAGATATTTCTGTATGTTGTTTCGTATGTTCTCTATTTAAGATAGGATAATTCCATGTTGCTTTCACTCAGTCATGAATATTAATGGCAGGGAATTAAAGTTAACAAAAATAACAAAATTACTACCATCATGATTGCTATATAGCTTATCCATTCGAACAAAGTAAAGCATATGGCCACAAATAAACTCTTCAAAAACACAGGTTTGGTATTCAAAAAGTCTTTGGATCATGTTAGCTTTTCACATAATATCCCCCTCCTCTTCTAAAAATGTAGTCCACCATAAATTAATATTTCATCTTATTATTATTCAAAACTAACAAAAATACCACTTAAGTTGCCTAATGTCTTTGACATCTCTGTCCTGACCTTCAAAAAACCCCAAACGGTCATAAAAACAGATACATTGGAAAATGTCTTATTTCCTTAAGATTGTGTCTTACACTATTTCTGATTTAAATGTGGTCACGGAGAATATCTTTATCCCCTAAGAAACACAGGAAATCAATCAAAACAGAACTTATCTTTTTTTAAATATAATATTGTAAAAGCAATGCAAATACTGAAACCAAAAGACGAAATGTTCACATAAACTCTTTGCAGCAGTATCCTAAAAGCTTTATTTGAAATGTCTTCTGAGAGCTTCAAACACACACACAAAGTATTGTGCTCTGAAGCAATAAATGCAGTAACTCCTAACACAGCAAACATTGATCCACTGTAATATCTGAACAACTCTTTCGGAAAAAAAAAAAAAAAAAAAATCTTTCCCTTAAAAGTCACAGCTTGGAATTATATACAAAATCCAGTGTTTTGCCAAGCAAAAGACCCCACAGACCTTACACTGCAATTAGGTAAACTGAAAAAACATGCAATCCCATTTCAGGATTACTATTGTTAACTCACGTAATCTTTGGTTAACTCGTATACAATTCTGTATATCTAAAGAGGACAACCCTTGTCAGCAAAGTTAGAGACATGATACAATTCTCCATGTTTTCTAGTACTATCAACAGCTATTGCTATCAATAGTATATGTCTATACTACAATACATCAGAAAAGTACAGAAATCAAGGTTGTTTTAAAGGTTCAGCCCAGGTCTGCAAGAATTAGGCTGCTCCTTAAATAAGCACATGTAACCGATAAAATGGTCAAGTTTATCATGGTATAATCAAGATCCTGGATTTTAGCACTTCTCCCCAGAAGGATCCATGAAGTTGTAAACACACAAATTGTAAAGGCATTAATAGTAATGATTTACCCTCTGCCAGTCCAGACTGCTCAAAATAACTTCAGCTTGCACAGAGCTTAGTGGGGGAGAAATCCACCTTTAGGCTGGTGAACACATACTGGAAGAACCCATCATGGAAGACTGCATGCCCAAGAACTGTTTCGCAAATAGGCACTCAAAGGTGGTGTGGAATTACTTAAATGTGCTAACGATGAAATGCAGCCAACTTGGGTGGGTTTTCGTGGTTGTCGGGTTTGTTGTTGCTGTTTTTTAGATCAAAACATGTTTTATTAGTCCTTCCTCATCAGACTGGCACGATTCATCCTAATAGTCTCTTTATCACTATTTTGGCCATTGGACATATCAGTAACCATAAAGTAGAATGCCAGGAAAATATGTAGTCTAAAATGTACAACACAAAACATTTCCAAACTTGAATGCCATTTTTTATTTCAGTGCCAGGTCGTGGTTCTTGTACTTCTATTTTATATAAGAAATTTCGTTCCAGACATCTATCCCTCTAAATGATTCAGACACCAAAAAAAAACCAACCAGAAACAAAAGCTTCTGAATAGGTTAAATCCTAGCAAGAAAGCTGAAACAAAAGTAGACAGCACTTGCAAAGTCCTCATGTTTGTCAGATCACTAAAATTGCTAGTGTTGAAACCTATACTAATAAAAATAGAAAAAAAAATTCTTCCACTGAGCCACTGAAAGACATTTCAAGAAGTTCACACATTTCTGACAGTAATGCACTCATGGGGGCACGACGAATACATGGAGAAAATGCTTTCCTTTTTTTTAATACACACCTAGTAAGAGCTGTACTCACAAGATTTAATGAGGGGTTTCTTGAATGTCAAAACCTAACCCGCTCTTTTACCAACAATGTTTACACAGTACCATCATACAGAAATTTTGCAATTAGCATGTGGCTGTGCACATGCAATACCCCTCCCAGTCCTATCAGGTTTTGCCCAGAAGCTCACTTTTGTTCACTACAGAAAAAAAAAGAAAAAAAAAATGTATAAAATCATGATTCTTCTCCTCCTACTGCTGATTTCTACCATCAGATTGAACAGGTATCATCAGTTGCACAACCCTCTTTCCAAAGGAGGGAAAAAGACTCAGCTGTTCACAACACCTTTTTCCTTTCTTTAGAACAATGAACACCTGAGGCCAAGCTACTGGAAAAATTATAACTGCCCATCATGAGTTACATCAAAAAGAGGACAAGGAAGAAAACCATATTTTCAGGAATAGCAACATCTCTTTTGAGCCTTTTAGAAAGAAAAGACAAGACTGGGAATCTGCGTATCTCCTATGGTTTACCAGTAGCCTTACTGTTAGATGGTATTAAAATGTATATTATGTAAGTACACTAATGGGGATAAGAGGGTTGCTTAACCTCCCAAGATAATTAATTCTAATCTAGTTTCTCGGAAATGCGCTACCACAGACCAATTAGAGTAGGTCCTCACTGTTTTTCTGGCTTATAAAACCCTTTCAATATGCCCCTTCAATATACTATCTACATTCTGAACTACTCCTTCAACAATGAAGCAAATGTGTTTCAGGGTAACCTGGAAATGAAGAACTTAGTGTCCTGATAAGCATTACATTTCCTTAATTATTCACTCTGATCCCACTTTCTGGTTGTTAAATTCTAGTAAACTTGAAGAGAAGAATATATTGAGCGCTGTTAGGCTTGGAAAACATCTCTGTTGCATTCAATTCATTACTTTCTAAAAACGGAAAGAAAACACAAATGAAATTTATGCCTTTACATAATAAAATGAAGCACCTCCAAATCACTATGGCTATGCCAAAACCGTCAGATTTTTAAAGGAATTCAGTACCTAAATATCTGTCAGAGCACTTAATGGTATTTGGGCATCAAAATATTTGGCTCATGTAAGACTAACTTTCATCAGATCCTGAAAATGGGGTACACTTACTTAACTTAGCAATACAAAGTCAAATGATACCCTTGCAGATTTTGGGGTCACATCACATCCTGAATATAAGGTGGCAAAACAACTGTCACAGTCCAGAACCCAACTATGGCCCAAACTTCAGACTGTCTGAGTCTGGACTTTGGCGCTCTTGGTGAGACTGCAGAAGCTGAGTTCTGCATTAGCTGTGCAAGCAATTTTCTGCTCTGTTAGTTCATTCCATGTTGACTCCACGTTCACACAATCATAAACAGGCAGGGATCCACTCACCTCATTTTAAGCAGAAAAACTGAGCTGCTTTCATGGCTCTGTTAGAAGCAAGAGTCAATAAAAAGGAGTACAGTCCCATGAAGAATGGCACATGGGTAACGGTGTACTTCAAAAGCAGGAATGCTTAAGGCACAATAACAAAGTTGTTAACAAAAATCTGTTACACTTGCTATATTTAACGTTACAGTAACATAGCAACTGCTATGTATTAATTATAATTAGTGTTTGCTGAAGATGGGATATTGTGAAGAAGTTATTGTGGATTACAATTACCAATTCAAAATGAAACTATCTAAAACAAAACAAGAACAAAAAAAAAATTCAAGGAATGTTTTTTCTTGACTTCTACTTATTGCTTACCCTGATGCTTCAGGGCTTACTGAAGATTCCCTTCATCTGCTTCAATAAAATCATGCTGTTAATCAATGGGAATCAAAACTACCAATACTCTATTTTTTCTTTGTTTATTGTGATTCTGATTCATGGGAAGGAACTGCTGCAAGGATTACAGTATTACGTTCCTAGTGCAATACAATAAAACCTGTATCAGCCTCTCAAATGTGTTCTCCTCAGTTTATTAGGGCTGTAATTTTTGCTGTTACCTGTCCAACTACATTTTTATTGTTCACTCTTAAATGGCATCGTGGTCTTTTGCATTTTGGAAGCAGGTCATGTTTAAAGTTTTCGAATAACATAAAACTGTGGAGAGCAAGATAAAACTTTTACAACTAGTGATACTGAAACAAATTTAGAAGTCGCACAGTATTTTCAAATGACTACCCAAATACTGTAAGCTTTTGTGTAAAACAACAGGGTGTCTGATGAAGCAAAAATAAAAGCCTGCGCTCCCTGCACCGATCTGCACACTTGGAATTTTAATAGGCTTCATTTACAACTTCTTCACCTGATTTTAGTAAGGAACAAAAGAAGATGAAGTAAAATGTGTAACATTTGCTGGCTTCTAGCCTACTGCTACAGCCTTTTCCAGCTGTTATCAGAAAGAGGAGAGAAAGGATAGGTGAATCAGATAAAAGATATTGACTAGCATAAATTGTATGTCTCACAGATGATCAAAATCTGAATTACCAACCCTCAAAATTCAATGAAACTAAAGCTCTTGCTATCTTGGTCAGATAAATTCCTAAACTGCTATTCTGTGTTAGAAACCAGAATTAAACTATATCATTAGACAAAATGGAAAATAATGGGCCTCACTGTAGAAATGAAAACTGTGAAACTACAGTTAGGTACAAAAAAATGCTTCAAATGGGAGATCTGTATCAGGAAACATATGCAAAACATACCTACCCATTAACCAATTATAGGTATATGGGTACTGCTTTATCAGCCAGTAATTTGTATTTTACACAGTAGATATCACCTTTCTGACTTAACAGCACTACAAAACTGTCTGCATTATCAAAACAGCCAATATACTTAAATGTAACCAGGCTCTGAAGAGAGAAATTTTTAAATAAAGACTAAATTTTGATGCATGACCTACTACAATTAAAGGGAAGGAAAGCAAAGGGACAGCACAAAAAATACTCAGCAGTTTCTAGCTCATGCAATAATTTTAACTACAATACTATCTTAACAGCTGTCAATCATTAAAAGTCACACACACACAACTTATTTCAGTGTTAAATTATTACAAAAAGACAACTACTACATTTGATTCCTTGCCAGAAGAATCAAAAAGGCTTGTAATCTCAGCAGTTGCAGAGATCATACTGGGAAAAAAAGTAAAGAAAATACACCTTGAGCTGTTTACTATCTAAATTCCTCCCCCTATATTTTGAAAACTGCAAACCACAAGAAAAATTATAATGTTATAATTCATCAAAGAATAAAAATTTTTCCCACTGCACAATGAAACTAAAAAACTAAAAAATAAAAGTCTTACTTAGAGTGTACTCTCAAGGTATTCTGAAAGGGTTTTTTTAAAAAATAAATACTGCCAGGGGAAAGCAGTATTTTTTAATTATTTTTTTTTGTTGTTGTGATTAGGTTTTTTTGTTATAGCAGATTGAATTAGCAGATACTATTGACAAAAGGTAAGCAAAGAGTAGGAACGCCAAGCATGTTTTTATTTCAAATCTTTAACACAGTCACAACAAGCAATTTCCCTAATTTTCTTCAGGGGCATACCTGTATCATCATATCTGAATCTTTTCAGCTGAGAGACAGCGCATAGCATTTGGGCCAGTTAAGTTCAGCAAAACTGTTAGCAACTAAAAACACCTTCATAATGGAAAGAGTTGAGCAACGTTAACTATGGATATTGCCAATTTGTTCATGTTAGCGATTTTCTTTAAAAGAAATATGTACATATACATACATATGTATGCATGTATGTCATGAGGTGAAGCTTACTTGAAGGCATTGCTCAGGTAAAAAAAGATCTGAACCATACCTGCCCACCAATTAGATGACAAGTTGGAAAACCAAAGATAATTGTCACCAATAACACAGATAATTGGCATGGGGGACACTGACCTAAATTGCTGCCAAATGAGAGGGTCTATGCTGTTCCACGGGTTAGATATGCATGGAAAAGAAAATAAAGCAGTCACACAATATGTCCTTGTAACATATTTGCGGTGAGAGGCCAGAAAGTCATAGAAACTCAGGTAATGACCACTAATTA
>NW_009661371.1:6190024-6193042 GCF_000708025.1 Charadrius vociferus
TGAAGTGATTGGCAGCTTAACCTGACCACCTCAGTCAGAAAACAATGAAAAGTGAAGAAAGGTGCCTGTCAGTGGGAACCCATCTGCGAGTGCCAGAAAACGTGCAGAAGGTTGAGTCTCGGGTGGAACTGCTGGCTACTCAAAAAAGCCAGCTGCAAGCCAGGACTCGGGCACATGGACCTTTTGGAGCAAGTGGCCTTTCCCCCCCCTTGTGGCACTGCTCAGCTGGGCCAGAGGGACAGGAGCTTTCATCAGTGTCAGTGTGTCCTAGAATCACAGAATTGCCTAGGTTGGAAGGGACCCTTAAGAGCATCAAGTCCCACCATTAACCTAACACTGCCAAAACTACCACTTAACCATGACTCTAAGCACCACGTCTACCTGTCTTTTAAGTACTTCCAGGGATGGTGATTCAACCACTTCTTTGTCCTTACAGAATGTGCGAGTTTCATAGAAAAGAAATCTTACAACAGAAATTGCTGTCAACGCACTATAGCCATCCTGTTTAGCGATTTATTTTCTATTTTTTTTACTAAATGGTTTGATACCATGGTGCAGTTCTGTTCTTGCAGGTATTTCAAACAAAATTCCCCTGCAGAAATACATATTGTTCCTCTCTATAGGCTCCCTATATTATCCGCAGAAATTTCTCATATTAAATCTACATTAATAATCTCTAATACACAGCAACAAAAATTTGTACTCTGGGGGACCTCAAAATGCAATAAAACATTTCTTGAAAAATCATTCCTATTAAATACATTTTGCAGGCACCACATTTTAAACTACTTTCCCGAGAAGCGGGAGCCACTGGACCATCAAATGCTATGATCAAGAATTCTTAGCATCCTCTCACGATTTCAAGTCTATAGGTTTCTCATTTAAAGTTGTGCAGTCAAAAGACATCTGACACTAAGTGGTACTTAGTGTTAACTGACAATTCTGCAAACGCTACATGCTGTAATACAACTTTGCATTTAACAGCTATGCAATATTTCACATGTATCGTATGCACTTTTTCCTCCTTGAGTAGCTTCCTCCAAATCTGAAAACTAAGAACATACTAGCTATCATAAAGCTTCATTTCTAAAAGTCAATTAGGAAGAAAGGTACAGGCTTTATACAGTGGTGAAGAATACATAAGGAGAATGGGCAAAAAAATAATTATTTGATGTTTAGAAATATTTGAAAACAATTTCCCACACATCAATTCCATGTACCTTAGGTAAAAATAATGCAGATATTCTAAATGTTTGATCACGAGCTTCAACATTCTTTTCTGTTTGAAATGGAGTTTTCAATCTGTTTGTAATTATTTGATGAGTTATTGCTTCATTTTTATGCATAATTTCAGTCTTTCTTCAAGCTAAAGTTTCATATTAAAACCAACAAAAACGCCCAAAAGGTTAAATACAATTGCAGAAATACATTCAGATGCCCATGACACTGGGAAAAACTAATTATTTAAGAGAATTATTATATTCTCTGACCCATCTCAGAGACTTCTGCATACAGAAGTCAGATTCTGGGGACGTGCAGGCACATACACATACTTCACTCATTTGGCATCTTCAAGTCACAGACTCTTGCTCTCCAATACTCATAAAAGTTGTACAAACTCATAGTAATAGCATGATCACTCTGGACACTTTTGTCAAAGGGCACCTTCTACCAGACACTCAGCTCTCCAAAGTGGAGATTTTTGGATAGCTTTTTCCCTTAAACCTTTTGTTCTTACACAGAAAACCCACAAATTTACAATTAAAGGCATTTCTGCTGCACACTCCTTTCCGGCCCATGCATTTATTTCCTTTTGTGTAAGATGAATTTTATGGACCATCTACTCAGTGCACAAAGTGTTTAGAAATAATTTTCGTAGTGACATGCTCTGTTGTTTTTATATCCACAATTTTACATGCATGAGGAATAATTGCTATTCAGACA
The DNA here is from genome assembly GCF_000708025.1 of Charadrius vociferus. Classification (NCBI taxonomy): domain Eukaryota; kingdom Metazoa; phylum Chordata; class Aves; order Charadriiformes; family Charadriidae; genus Charadrius; species Charadrius vociferus. The sequence goes on from NW_009661371.1 coordinate 6,191,969, forward strand.
TATTATTTTCAGGTGCAGAAGTGAAGGCCAATGTTTCATAATGTGGGTTTTGGTGGCCCTAACATTACACCAAATGCAACTGACTTTATGAGGACACCTGGTAAAAGTTCCCTGTTGCTTTATGTTGCGTATAAAACAGAGCATGTCCTTTACCCTGAAAGGGCCACCTCTCCACCAGTTTTTCCAAACCCAGCCTTTTTACATCAAGCGAGCAGTAAAGTTGGGCAAGAGTTCTTATGAGGTTCAATTTTTTTTTAATTTGTTTGCCTGTCACTCACAAGTAAACACTGTTCAGACAGACCAATGATTATCTTGAACGTGCTTTTATTCCAGCTCTGACAGCCTCAATTTGTTAGAATATTAGAGAAGTTTTATCACCAGGTAGCTGTATAAGGCATAAAAAACCCCTTTGGAATTACCATAAAAGACAAGACCCTACAATTGTCGAAATGGGCAGAAAAACAATCCATAAAAATACCCCTAGCATAGAGTAGACCTAGTGTTTCTTATAGAACTAATTTTACAGCCAAAGCAGCTCCTATATACGGTACTCAACACCCAGAAATGATCAGGCCCATCAGATGAAGCAAAGATACCAATGATGTAAACCAGCCAAAGCCCATCAGGGCAAAATGTTCTGCCTACCTTTAGATAGAACAGTAAGTCAAAAGATTACCCTAGGAAACGCAGGAGACTCAGTATCTATGGAACAGAAGCAGAAGTCATACACTAATTGTGTTTCATATCCAAACATGTTTCTGGTCAGAAAGAAGACCTCAGCCTATCTTCAGCTAAGATTTATTTAGTTGAAACATCAGCTATGACTTGACTCTAGCAAAGAAAAGGATGCTTCATGCCTCAGGAATTTCTTAAATCTCCTCATCTGAAAGTATCTACCATCTCATTGAAGCACTCAGCACATAGCGAGTCAATTCTCATAGAAAACTAGCAAAAATAAATGTTTGGCTGTTTCATGAAACAATAAAATTCAAGATTAGGCATTTATATAAGTTTTAAATATATTTTCATACTTTTACTCATATATATTTTACCAGAAATGTCAATTTAATGCTC
>NW_009661371.1:6193063-6237556 GCF_000708025.1 Charadrius vociferus
TAAGATGGTAGAAACCATCAGAAGCACCTGCTACAAAGTAAATGTTTATTGAACTACACATCTCTTCTACAGTGTACAAACCTTCGATGTTGTGCTTAGATCAGCTTAGACAAAAGAAGGGCTCAAATCTGTTACCTTATACATTCTCTTTCTAGCTCAAGCTCTCCTGTCCTCAGGAGTGGGACGATGAATGTAGCAGTGTCCTAAAAGCCGAAAGTGTTGTTTTGTGGCTACGGTTGTTCTGAAGTGTAGACCCTGCCTGAATCACGGGGTCTCTGATGGGGAACGGCTTGCAGCAACGCCCTCACACACACGCAGACCCAGGTCATCACCTTATGGACTATAAGCACAGTCTCAAAGTGTGGACCCCAAACTGGCAAGATTGTGAACACTTTCACGGTTTGAGAATTCCTTGAAATCTGCCAGAGTAGGTAGGCAGAGCTAGACAGCCTCAAAAATCTCTACTAGTTCTCCATGATGCTTTCTTCTGTAAATTATTCCAGCTTTCAATATTCCTAACCAGAAATTTGGAAGTAGAAAACAATAGTGGGATCACAGGAAGAACAGAAAAGCTTTGCACTATAACTACCCTGCAGGCCAATGGAAAATTTATTTTTCCCTCATAGATCACAGATTGTATTTATTAATGTAACCTCCTTCAGAGGGAAATCAAGTTTTCAGGAAGTTAGTCTGCCGCAGATTCTAAGTTGCAATTTTTTTCTTTTTTTTTTCTTTTTTTTTCTTTTTCTTTTTTAATAAATAATCATTTTAAGGTTTGAAAAAAAAAAAAAAAAACCCTTTTATTTAAAAAACCCTAATTACTCAGGGAGTATATTGAACATAGCTAGAGCAGTCAATCGAGATCACAAAAGACAGTACAATTGACAACTAAGAAGCTCCCAGCACATAGACCAAAATGCAAACCAAATAATAAAAGAAAAAAGACAGCTGAATCACCATGAAAATTTACTCTTGTTTCTCTTCATCTTGGGAAGGACAGTAAGTGAATCAGTTTCTATAAATGACATCTGAGTAGTAGTTCAACATTCAACATCTTTGACTGCAGCAATTCAGGCAGAGTAAGACCGAAGAAATACTGTTTAGGTTTTCTCTCATTAAAGTAGCATAAAATTGGGAACAGGCATTTGCACTACAGACTTGAGAACTCTGACATCCTATTATGTCACATAATGCAATTTGTACTTCCATGAGATAATATTATATTATGATTTTCAGTCTTACCAAAATGTTCATTATCAATATATAAAACGTATTTTGCAGTTGCAATGTTTGATTTCAAAGCTAAGTATACTTCGATTAGTTATGCTACAACATCAGCAGGGTCTGCTTTTTTTTTTTTTTCCTAACAGAGTAATACTTCACTACTAGTAGAAGTAGAACATTTGTTTCTTAAATGTTCCACTCTTCTGATTGTACCCAGTGCCAAAAGCTATTCTGCCAGAAAGTAAATGGCAAACAAAATATGTTTATGCACACCAGAAAGCATCACGTCTTAATGTAGGGCTGCCAAGGGAAATACAAACAAATAAGAACAAAAAAGATGTCACGTTAAAGATAAAAGGCTTTGTTAAACTTTAGTCAAACACATTTAACCTGAACTTGACTTATCTGCACATTAAGTTACCATACACAGATACACATATTACTTGGGCTAATCGTTTCGGCAAAAAGCATGGTATGAATCAACAACCCAATCATCAGATGTTTAAGTTTTCCCTTATTTCTTTTTTGAATTCAGGAAAAAATTAATTTAGCAAAACGCTGTATGTTAACTTTTTTTTTTTTTTTTTTTCCAGAACAGACACTGAAGTGATACCTCAAAGTTTTGTAAAACAGGTCTGTCACTTGTGTGTGGCAGCATTGTGAACTGTACTGCAAATAGCGACAGCAGAGCAACTGCTCCCAGTTATGTCATAAACTATTTATTTGAGCTTAGCTATTTGACAATAAAGGTTACATTAGCTTCAGAGAGAAAATTGATTCTGTCATATTTCTCCTATAACACCTGGACAGCAGCAATTCAGAAGAATGGAGAATTCTATATTAAGATCCCAAATGAACTCAAAATTTTCCATCCAGGCTGGCTGGTGGCAGATGCTGAGACCATGAAATCTCTGAAAGTAAGGAATGCAATGCTCATTCTTAGAGTCGTGTTATTAAGCAAGAATGCCAAATTTCTCTTAAAAGCCAGTCTTGCAATTATGATTGCAGAGAAGAAGCTTAATAACACAATCTGTGAAAATATACAAAAAAACATTCTGGATGGTTTGACTTCCTTTTTTAGTTTGAAATGTTTTGAAGTAGACAATTCAGAATGCCAATCTTTGAGCCCGCCATTTTTCATATACAATGATTCTTTTTTCCTCCTTGCACGTTTGGTATTGACAGCACTGTCAGACACACTGACAGACTGCCTACTAATTTTCAATTTTATCAGAAATGAACACTGTGAGCCTGACTGGAATACCAGAATCTTGAAATAATTTAGGAAACTATGGTAAACTTCCCTTCTACCTATCTGCTAAATACACAGAAGACCAGTAATGTGATTTACAGTCATATAAATAATACAAAATAAAAACTGTGTTACTAAAGACAATCCTCAAACACTCATACAATCAAAAAGGTACTACAAAGTTCATGAATGAGAAGTTACATACCGTAGGCCATAAATACCAACCGATACGTTACGTAAGATTTAATAGTTCTGCATCAAATTCTACCATTATTCTTCCAACCTCTTCTAACTTACGATTTTACTTCATAAGTATTAATATTCAGATATTTTAAATGGACGACACCAGTAGTACAAATTTTCAACCACATTCAAGAGATAATCAATTAACATTTGTATTTTAAACAGAGGTTAAAATGGCAAAAACCAAGGAGCCTCCACAAGAGAAGTAAGTTGAGCCAAGCTGCACTGTATGCATAGAACTTTCATGATTATGTGGGAACTGTGAAAGCTGAAGGGTCTATTGTTTCCATGGAAACTTTTTACCTACAGAATCCACCTACAGGTAACAACACAACGCATCGACGTGCCTTATAACATGGACCTCACTGGGCAATTTTGGAATGTTCTATGAAAGCAGAAGGAGCAGTGCCACACTAATTTCAGATAAGGAAAATGAAAGTGCAGAAAAATCCATCTGGAATTAGAACTGAAGGCAGAGCTCTGCGAGGTGTCCATCAGATTCAGTCCTTGTTATAACGACTCAAAGAACAGCATTATATATGATGGAGGGAGGAGGAGGAAATACAGCAGAAAAACTACCATTAAAAATAACACTATTTTCATGCATTAAATGATTGGCCGTGGATCCTATAAAGAGGACCATCAGAGAACCAGTGATGGCTGTGTACATTCCCTGGAGCTCAGGAGGGCCAAACAACGCTGCCTGCTGACACCGGATTACAGTGGGGATTCCTCACTAACGAGACTTGAAACACATTTCAGGCAAGGCATGCAGTTAGGCTGAGCTCACAGCAGCACTACCCCTGTGCATGCTGTGACCTCCTTTCCTCACTGTAGGAGACAGCAGCAGCATTAGAGGATTTTAACTGGCCTTCCTGTCGCTGCCTATCTGTAACAGTGATATAGCCCCGACACGGGGTTTGGGAAAGTCAAGTCACATGCCCACCTGTGTCTCAACTCTTGTATCCAGAGCAAAGGGCAGGAAGGGGTTAGAAAACTGGGAGAGAGCAGAAAAGCTCTCACAAGACTCATGCACTCACCATCCCATGCAACTCCAGCACCTTTAACCCTCTCACCCTGCACTACAGATACAGTGTCCTTCCAGGCACGCAGTCTTCGCAGTTATCAAACCAACTCCACTTTGGGCATTGTACACTGCCTAGTCACTATCTTCTCTTGCTACGTCTATCACTCGATATATCATACTCGGATATCTTGGTCCCTACCCACCAGTACTGCATGGTTCACTGCAAAAAGGCACACACATCAACAGAATACATTTCACCAGGAAAATGCACTATTTTCACAGGGTTTGTCCAATTAACCATTTGCGTTATGTTAGACTTGCCTATCACTGGAGAAGTCAAATGATTGAGAGTGCTACCAAGTATTTTATTTTTCTCTCAAAGATAAAGAAAGGCAGTCTCTGAAATAAAGAGTAATATACTCAAAGTAGTTAAAACTCAGAAATACTAACACAGTATTGCTGTCTGTCCCTTTCCCCCACTTCATTTTGTTCTTGCACCGCGTATTTGACATTTACTTCCTATCCTGAAATGAAGGTTTCCAATTTCTTGCCCAGAACCATACCAGGTAATAAGAGGGCAAAGAGTTAGCTGTATGCTCTTCATCCCCCAGAAACCAATAAAGCCAGTGTAACAGGCTACTGCAGTAATGGTACAGCACAGAACGGAAGAGTCTCCTTTTAAGCATCTGCAAGAGGTTTTTTTAAGAGAAATGGCAGTGGACAGCATGTGTGGGGGTTTTTTATCTGCGCTGCTGCTAGACAACAAATCTCTCTAATAAGACAAACATTTCTTTAAAATCAATGAGATATTACCATAACTACTTTAAACTATTTCAGCATGACAGAGCTGTAAAATACAGCTGTAATCTCAAATATATCCAGCAAGTAAACTAAAAAGGGTTTTCTTTGGATCACATGTCAGTGGATCCAGACAATTCATCTACTTGCTCCAAGAGACAGTTTTCTTACTATTGCCACTAAAATAGTCCCAATCCCACATTCACATAATTCTATGACTACATAGCTGGACAAGTTTGGCTAGTAAGTGAGCTAAATGCTAAAGTGCTGAGACTTCATGCTAACAACTGAAAAGTTTCATTCCACAATATGGATACAGTTAAGAAATATTCTGAACAAGGAAATGTTTCCATTGCCTGCATACGATTTAAGAAGATGGTGCGGATGGGGAAATGAAGTCACAACTCTTGTGTATTCAAAGCCGAGGAGAATTGAGAGATCTACGAATACTTCAAAATAGGCTAAGAACCACTCTCTATCTTCTTATTAAAGTGAAATCATCCCACCCTAGAACAAAAAACAGCAGATGTTTGCATTCCCATTAAAAGTAAGGTTACACCGTCAAATTCCACTCCCCAATACAAAATCTTGCCTTTTCTATTTTTATTGAAAATAATACAGAATTCAAGACGACCTCAAAATAATAAACTCATGAATGTACATACTAAATACGAGCTGAGAAATGTGTGTGTTTTACAAAAATTGCCCCCGGAGACAGGAGGGGCCTCCGCAGGCCCGGGAAGGGCGGGGGTCGCGGCAGACCTCGGGCGCTCTCCATTGTGCTGAAACGGGGCCCGGAGCTCTCAGCAGGTACAGAATTCGGCAGATCTACAATAACCACCGCATGTATTTACTATCTTTTTTTCATTTTTTTTTTTTTCAAAAAAAAAAAGAGAATAAACAAGTTTCACATAATTTGGAGTAGCTTCTGCAGCGTGCGCATGTGTAAACGAGAATTGTTTTTATTTCTAATATGCTTCTAATGATTCACTGAAGTCAGGCATAATTAACACCCTTCCCCTTCCAAAGCTGATGATATGAGCTGAAAGCGCTGTCTGGGCTATGCAGAAGACTATATTTTGCACTTTCACAATAAGAATGAGCTACATGCAAAGTGTCTTTGAGAAAGACTTTCAAGCTGGGAAAGTCTGAGCTGCCTTAGGTAAAAAAAAAAATAAATCTGGTAAAATTCAGTATTTTGTTCATTGTTATGAAGAAGAATTAAATATTACTGTAAATAATAATTTTATACAATTCTACGTGTGTGCTGACTATGTACCTGAATACACGGGCTTTTTTCCTTTAAAATTTTCTTGTTTGCATTACTAGATTCAGACAAAACTGAATACACCTGCAGGCCTAGCATCACAACTTTTAGAAAGCTCGCAGTACATACAAGAAATTTGAGCCTCTATGATGTTGTTCCTTAACTAATCAAACAGTTGCAGGAAACCAGCTTTCAATGCCTGAGAGCTGTCTTTAACAGGAACAAGATTTCTTGGGTTATATGTGACTATGGAAGCTGCTTTTTAAAACGCTGTCTATGTTTGAGATTACTTCTCTAAAATGACTCTTGGAACACAGGCTTGGCTGATGACAAAGTTCTGCCTTAGATAACTTTCATTTGAACTCTATTTGCAACATGTCAGCAGCCCCCAGGAGAAAAAGATCTGCAACAGAGAGAACAGTTCACAGAACACTGTTCATAATGGAAGTCAGTGTGAAAGGTACCTAGAGCAAAGAATCAGTTTTTCAGCTTCCGGAATTTATTCCAGTTCCAGATTAGCCCCATTCAGCTACCAGGTTTAGGCACTACAACACATTCTGGAAACTGTTTCAATTACAGCCATTGCTTCAATCTAATTCAGGACCTAAGTAAATCCGGAAACTAAGTAAACCATGGAAAGTTATAGCTGAAGACGAGACAAACAATCACTAATTAAAAAAGATGGATTTTATTTTTTGTGGTTTTGGTTTGTTGGGGTTTGCATTTGTTTTTTAAAAAACCCACAATTTAGCGGGAAATATTTACAGTAACTTTTTAATATGGCTTCCTCTGTAAAATCTTGACTAACATTAGAAGGAAATCCAAATTAAATGAAATCTGAAGCCTAATATTTTGAACTCAGAACCATTTTAGAGTAGGTGAGGGAAAATACACACACAAGCTCAAACCTTCAATTTATTGGAACTGGGAATTCCAGAGATAAAAGGAATTATAAAAGCTTTCTTCATGAGACTTGTAGTCAAACTTCAGCAGGATCAGAAGACACATGCCAGCAGACTGTAAGCATTGGCTAGAAACATAAAGAGGAAGAATGAGATATGGAATCTTAAGCTTCAAATCCTTTATCAGTGAAAAGACCAATTTTAAAATCAATACTGGTATTTGACGCATAGTCAATACACAGCAACTCAAGTTGGTGAAATATGCTTTTACCGTCTTCTTCTCATAAAAAGCCTGACAATCATACTATGCAGGCAGTAGCCTTTACGTAATCTTATCAGGCAAAGCAGGCTGTAAAGAATTGGCATTATCCTACAACATGCTAATAAAAGCACAGCAAGCAATCTCTTATTTTCTTACTGGTAGCAGAGTAATGTTCTTTATTCACAGGAATATGAAAAATGAACGAGAATCCAAATTATTAGAACAAACCTAGCCTGTATTAGATAACACTTCCCCTTTCTCTCACTGTCATGAAATCGCCTCTCATAAGAATCACATGGCAGACCAAAATAATAACAGTTCCCAAACAGGAGTCAGAAGACTTACTGACAAAGCACTTAACTTTGTAAAGTGTCTTAAAGAAAACTAAGCAGACCACAGACTGACTTACAGCTATACTTTGGGAGCCCTTCAACCATTGACTGCAACAGCAATCTATCACCACACAATTACAGAAAAACTTCACCAGGAAGCAGTGTCTTATAATTGCAGATACAGGTGGATTTCCATGCAAACATAACATAGAAGTCCAAATTGTGGTCGTGTCAAGAAAAGAAGAATAACCTCACATGTCTTTCGAGAATATTGACAATACACAGGATTAGAGATTTTGTCATATATTGTATGTAACATCATGTCCAAGATGAGCTTTATATTAAGATGAACTATGAAGGAAAAGCAGTATGTGTCAAATTGCCTCAGTAATCTGATCCATATGCTAGAGCTCCCCCTCCCCATTCTCCCACGCCCACATCTACTTGTTGAATAAAATATTGTGTCTCCTAAAAAGACTGCAATTACATGAGTCTTTTCAGGCAGCTATACTTGAAAACAAACATCTTCACACTTCCTGCAAAAACTTTCCACCAGTAAGTTAGGTAATAACTGACCATATCTATTTATCTGTTAAATTATACCTATAGAAACTTTGAGAACTTAAGATGATCAGCAACAAAATCAGTAACATCTGCTATGTGGCTGAAGAATTATGTCATCAATTTCTTGTAATTCTAAGGCTCTTATTCCTTGCATCACATTCCTCAAGCTGCCAAGAGAAGAAATATCTGCTATTTTATTAGCAGTGGCCTGAGCGACATTTCCACATGTCAGGAGTTACTTTCAGTAAAATGATCAAAGCCACTAACAAATTTAACTACACTAAATATTGTTCCTTCCCACCTGGAAAAAAAAAGAAATGCAATACATTGTTTGACTTAAGGTTGTAAGGCAATAAAACAACATAAACAGATATGCAAAACTTTTACCTTTTTCATTAATTACAGACGTTTCAAGTATCAACTATCTATGTACTTCACAACTGCCATGAAAATCATTTAATAGAAACGTGTAAGCACTATTTTCTTTGTAGCACACAAGAAAGTATATGCCTGTGAAAGTATTTCATCTATCATTACATCTATTTAAAATTAAGCAAGTAACAAGTGAGATAACATAGGTAAATGTAAAACAATTCATTCTTATCAAGAATATTCAGCTACCGCCTCCTCCCTTAAAAAGCATGTCAATCTCTCCTAAACTATTTACAAGCTTTAAGGTAAATGTTAGCAGTAACTCTTGTCTGGCTTTTAAAAGAAACGTTAGCAGCTACTCTAACGTGGCATTTCAAACAACCATTAGGTTTCAGTCTCAATTCTGACTTGAAGAGAAGATCTGCTTACAAAAAAATGCATGCTCTTCACAATAAACATGCATACATAATTTTGAGCAACACATTCAAATTTTAGTTTTTTTAAAGGTACAAACGGTATAGCAAAACCACCGAGTCTAATCCACCATACTCTCTCCAAAAGTGCTGAAGTATTTCCCTGATAACATTTGAAGCCTCAGAAGTTACAGATCTCATGCTGCCTTGCTGCCTTGGAGATGGCAGAACATGAAAACATTGCTGAAGAACAGACAGAGGTCCAGTGATTCCTTCACAGCACAGAATTGTGCAGTATGCAGAATTAAATTTTATGCCAAAGTATGATAAACACTGGGATGAGGATGGGAAAGAGAATGACATCTAAGTAGCTAGATGTCTTTCTGATGGGGAAAGAGAAAGACATCTAAGTAGCTAGATTCAAAAACTAATGTAGCAGCACTTATTTTTGGTATGTGTTGGAGAAAAAGAAAATTCCTCCTTGTATCTTATTACATTCTACGAAAATCTGCAAAGGAAACTAATATTCATCATCACCTCTGCCAGAACAACAAATATTAAGACTATAGAAACGCAGTAGGCAGAAGTAGAAAACCATTTACCAGTAAGTTATGACCAAAGAATCAAAACTAAAACCAAAGCAACTATAACATGGCAAATTCATTACTTGTTAATAGTAACTACAGAACATCAAATTTTGTAACATCTTTAGGATATTTGGTTTGGGTCAACAGTCATAAGACTTATCACTACAACAAGCAAGTCATACTATGAATGGATCCAAAAGCCATATTACAGTTCCAAAGGCCTTTTTTTTCTGTTTCTTTAATGAAAATTCTTTCAAGGTAACCAAATCAAGATTGCCTCATATCTGTCACTGCCTTCTTTATTAAAATACCTTGTACTCTGAAATGATTGCACTTAGATAAACAGATCTAATTTTTGCTTTCTGACGGACAAGAGTTCATTATGCTAATCCTTTTAAAAACAGCGTGTCTATATTCCAGTACTACATATTGAAAAATAATGGTTAAGCTGAAAGGGTATAGTGTCTACAAATTTAGTTTGACAGCAAGGAGTATCTTCTCTGCTGTATCATGACATTTATTGTTGCCTTTTATAAGTGTAGTCCTGCCACTCTGAGTGGCATTCAAGTTTGTTTTTCTACAGTACTCATGGCAGTTTATTCTATGACCCTTGCGAACTCTAGGTTAGTGTTACTATTTTTGCTAAGTTTCACTCAGTTGCCCTGTCCAATTTTCTCTACTGCATGAAAATTTCTGTATTGAACTCACTTCAGAATAATAATCCATGCCCCTACACAAGACAATGTAAACAGAGCTTACTTTATGAACTTCACAGTCTATGTTCACGAATAAATAATAAAATTATCAGCCAGGGGAGGCATTTCATCAACCATATTAGGAATCATATACATTTCTTTAGCCTTTTATATCACAGTAGAGAAAACCAACCAGAAGTCCAGAATAACTCTTCAGATACTATATAGACATAAAATGGGGGACATATATTAATATGCCACTGGTCTCAAGGGACTGTAGTCTATGTTTTCAAAAACTTAACAGATTTGGAGTTTGATTTTCAGGTTACTGACTTAATCCACTTTGAACAACAACTCTATTAACAAACTCTTCTGAAAACAGACACCCACATGTTTTTCTCTATCACAGAAACACAATTACACATTTCACTGTAAACTTATTTCTCAAATATTGAAGAAAGCGGAATTAACTACTGCATATTAAAAAAGTTCACATCATGTTGTGAACGCACGCTATACTCTGATCTTTTTTTCTGCAACAACCTTTTCCAACAGCATTACTAAAAGAATAAGAAAGAAAGACAGCTTGGTCACTTAAATGTTTTGGCCAAAACAAGTAGCATTAATGACTGTTAAGCATTGCTAAAATCAGTGAAACAAACCAGTGGAAGATTATACCTGCATATGGAAATGTAGTGCAGAGCTGCTGAAACAAGTTACACAACATATTCATTGCTTCATTATGGAAAAAATCTACCTTGTCTTTAGGGTACACTCAAAGCTCTATAGTTAAATTTGATGCAAAATCCATTGTTACCTACAATTCCTGCTAATTATTGGGGCAAAACACCCCAAAATTACAGGAATAGACTGCACAAAGGTTTTTGTTCCCACAAAGGATACTGCCATAGGAAGATGCCTTAAGAAGCTCCCTCTAGCCATTGTTATCATGCCTCTACTCCTAATATTGGTCAGATAGCCATTACGGGCTCTTGTGGCTCATAATTAATACTGGACTTAACAGCATTCTTAAAAATAGACCAATATTGGGCAATCATCTGTAAGCACGCACAGACTCGTATTAAAACCTTCAGATAAAGCATGCCTGTGAGCATCTATAATCACAGAAAAGTATTACAGAATGAGTTGCATCATGAATCATATGCAACTGAGGTACTTAAGTCAGCCAGATTTACGTAATTCTCTGTGAACTTGGAAACAGTTCACTGCAGCAAGCTCTGCAATTAGACAGAAGATGAACTCTTCTTCATAAATTTTAATGCTGTTGTAAGGACATTGTATAAAATTCTCTAGCAATAACAGAATTTGGTATACAATCCTAACAATTGTTATGCTAGTAATTGGAAGACCTTTCAGACATTTCATTTTTTCATGTCTTCCTGAACCTGAACCAGCTTGATGCTCTCACTGCTCTAGGAAGCCCATTTAACTTCTTTATTTAGCTCTTTCACCTCAAAATGCCTGCTAATGGAAAGGCAGAGGAAGCAGGTCCTCGCAGAAACAGTGGGTACCATGAACCCAGAAGACCCTCACCAACACAGACAGAAACAGTGAGCAGAAGCAAGGAAGTTTCCCTTCATGAGGACCACGCTGTGTAGGAATTGCAGGGATAGAAGACCACCTACGTAAGCCTAAGCAACCTGACTGGACAATCAAATGCTGGTTCACTACTCCCAAATTACATCCACGAAACAAATTTGAACATCGCCATATTTTCATATGCTGTAGACACTATGTGAAAAACTTTCATCTTTACCACTTGATCTACAATCTCTACCAACAGCATTTTATGCTGTATAAATCACAGCCATAAGCCTTAAAGGGATGAGCAGTTAATCGAGCAGGATGGTTAGGCTCTGCCCAGAAGAGGGCAGTTTGGCAAATTTCAGTGAGCAGCATGTGCTTTAAGGTTGGTTGGGAGCTTCGGGGCGTTGCTTTTTGTTGTCTTTTTTTTTTTTTTTAATATTCATTTTAGAAGAGAACTTTTATGAACTTAATTATACCAGCCATTTTGCTCTTTTCTGCTATATAACTTCCACAACTTTCAAGAAAAGACTGTTTTCTGAGATACTGGAGTCTTGCTGAGATGATGCCACCCAGACCTCATGGGAAAAAAAAATAGGAAAGCACATGATTCTTAGGATTCAGAAGCTCCACACTTCCCCCACGCCCCTAAATTAACTCTCTGACCCCTGTGTGAATGTTGCATGTGTTCTTCAGTTAACTCTAATGATCACACTGAAACACGAATGCCAGAGAGCAATTTTAAGCTAGGCAACATCATATACTTCTGCTTTTCCCATCTTGAGTCTTAACAGAAGGAACAGTTTCCACCTGAACCTTCATCTTTAACCAATCAACAGAAGAATAAAAACAAACCAAAGCAAAAGTTTTCCCTTCCAGAACGCAAATCTCTAGATGTTATGAACTCTGATGACAGTGCTACCAGTAAGCAACTGGGGACTACTACCAGGGAAGGACACTGCTTGTATGGAGGTGCTCAAACAAAAAACAGAATAATTGCATTCAGTGAACCTGTCAAAGCCAAATATTGAGCAAAAAAGGCATATTAAAAAAAAAAAAAAGCCTGCAGATTAGCAATACTTTTCTACAATCATACAGACATGTTATGAGTATCAATCATCTGCTGAACTTCACAATTTCCTGAAAACTATGTCACATAAACCACAAAAAGAAAATTAAAACACTACTTCTTTCAGGGATGCAGTTTGCCACACAGTCTCTTAGATAATACTTAAAAGACATCACGTTTGTTTTCCCAATAGTTCCTTATTTCCCACATAGCAAGAGGGAACAGAACAACACAGAGACAAGAAACACGTCTGTAAAAAGCAGATGTCTACGTTATGTACATTTACTGCTACATCTATAAACAGACTACTTATGTTTTGGGATGGGAAGGGGTGCCTTTTGGGGGGGAGGAGGGATCTTGCACAGTGCATGTTTAATCTATACATAGCAAAAGAGATTTCTACAGGTAAAAACACCATTAAAATTGCACACTTTTTTCTGTATTTTTTGTTCTAACCATTAACATAATATGAACCTACAGTTTCTTCTTAACTGGGAAACAACAGGATACAATATTTACTGATGGAACAACACTTTTATATGTTTATGAATCAAAGTAAATCGGTAAAGGGATAAAAAACCCTAAACACTGATGCCTTTTAAATGATAATAAAGAGTGAGTTATAGAACTCATGCCTACATTTGCTATGAATAACACACACATATTAGAAAGACAGGGTTTAGCATGGTATTTCTGTTATTTCTAAATAGAGATAGGGATCTTATTAAAACTACTTTTTCACCCAACCTGTTATAAAGAAACTGCTCCTTGACAGCTTATAGGGAACAATGACTGCCTGTCGGTACTAGCAGACTGCATGCATTTAAATAAAAATGTTAAAACCCCCTAATACAGTTTGGAACTTCCTTCATTATTTTTTTTTCCCCAAACACCCTCCTTTTTTCGGCACTGCTGAGGTGTTATCACAGGAGATCGCTTCGGGGTGCTACAGCACGCTGCACCCATGTGTCCTGTGTAACCCCGCGGCACGCCGCATCCAGCTGAGCAGCCAAAGCCACTGACTACCAAAGGCAGACTCATCCTACCGTAGCAAATCGAAACCTTCCTCTTACCTCCACTTCCTTGCTCTTCTCTTTGTTTCTGCCCATTGAACTTCTCCCATTGCTGGCAGTCTCCCGCGCTGGAACTACAGAAATCTGCTGGAGGGGCATTTTTACAGTGCTGCAGGTTGCCAATACCTGTTGGGATGCCTTATATCTTCACTCCCCCTGAGTAGCCCACCTGTATAATTGTTCATATCCTTGCTTTGCCAAGCTCAGCTCTAAATAAAAAGGGGAAAATATTATTTGAGAAACCGTGTAGCATATGCCAGGTTCTTCCATCAAAAAAAAAGTAAAGCAGAGCAATTCGCAAACACAAACGAGAAACAGCAAACAAAGAAGTAAGGCACAGTAATCCAGAGAGTTTCACATGCTTAGAGTGATGAGTTGCTGCAAGTCATAACTCAAGTGCTGTGTCCCCGGAGCACCCCCTTGCCCCCTACCCCCCCCAAGAGCATTGTGGGAGACAATTCAATCTCCGTGTTACCTAATAACTGTCATGGAAACCAAGGAAACCCGGGTCTCGCAGGCCCTTATTAGCAATCGCTTCCCTCTAATGGCACAGGCTCCCACGTTTGCAGCGGCTGCCACTTCTGCTTTTGTTTCCCATCCGATCCCACAGGAGTCCACTGAGCAGCCGGAGACACCGCCTCGTGCTGACTAGGTAAAGCAGCATAAGGCTGAAAAGCTTAGTGTCCTATTTTGGAGCCAAAATCTCCTCCTTTAAAAGCACGGATAGCTTGCTGTGTCCTTCATGCGTCTACAGTAATCTGCTTAGGTCAAAGGATCTGCCTTGAAGTGAAGAGCAGCGTGAGCGAATGAGGTGTAAAAAGGAAGACAAGACTGGGAGGGATTGCAAATGTGCCTTTCTGAGGTTGATAGTAAAAAGTTAACCCTTTGCTGCGCTCGTCTTCTCCCGAGACATCACCAGGAGCAAGCTCAGCAGGACAAGCCAAAGGCAGACACACATGTGTCTTTACAGCAGTCACAGGCACTCCCAAAATGTCATTTACGTGAGCCTCTCCCACCCAACAGCTTCTGTTCACTCAGTTACAAGGAGCAAAACGCCCCGGAAAACTGCTTCACCACCTCCCCTCCCCCAAAAATGCAAAACAATAGAAGAATGTCCCAGGTGCTGTGTTACAAAAATGGACATGGAGAGAGGAAACTCTTAGCACTTACACTTCTTTACAAATTTTATTATTTTTGAGAAATATTAAGAATGTAAGCAAAAATTATTTTGATTAAAAATACTAAATAAATACTTGGATCAGAAGTCAAATTCTTAGCACTGTATAAATAATATAAGAATGAAAGCAGGAGGGTGGGGGGCAAAACAAAACAGAGCAAACACCAACGTTTTAATGTTGTCAATTAAAAAAAACGAAAAGCATTTACCCAAGCTTTCAAATAAATTATCTTTATTTCTAGCTGTATACGGCTGCACTTGGAATGCTAACAGAAAATAATGGCATTATATACAGGCTGGATTTTCTTATAAAGCCATGTGGGGAGGATTTAAAATACTGTTGATTCACTACTCCATTACTTCAGTTACTGTTTCTCAGTCTGAGTTAGCAGAGCTTACAAGAGACTAGCCAAAGATAAATTGGGATCTGGTTCACGCTGCCATCCCAGTTCTACATCACCAGTTTAAACTAAGGTATATTGACACATTCCAATATAAGTGTTTATCAAATGCATTAACAAAGAATCATAATCTGTACTAGGAGTTTACAGACGCTGCCAGACACGTGTGTATGTGTGCACATTTATATATCTAATATTTATATGTTGTTCATTTATAACCATAGTCATGAAATAGATTCACAAAGAACAAAATGATGTCTATTGCCATTTTCACAGTTGCTTTGCACATTTTTAGTTATATTTCACATGCTTATTCCATCTTTACTCTCTGACATTTCAAAATTAGTTTGTATGTAAGTTTAAACAGCTTCCAATGTACACAGGGAGATTTTTCTGAATTTTCACAGAATTCACAGAATTCACAGAATTGTTAGGGTTGGAAGGGACCTCTGGAGATCATCTAGTCCAACCCTCCTGCCAGAGCAGGGTCGCCTACAGCACGTTACACAGGACAGCGTCCAGGCGGGACGCTACTGCTAAGCTGCTACATTACTAAAATGGTGTTATCTGCCTTGTAAACTTTTCGCTTTGCAAACAAACTTTATAGGGTTATTTTTGGTGGTTTGGGTGGGGTTTGTTTTTGGGTTTTGGTTTTTTTTTGGTTTTTTTTTTTTAAGGTTACTGTAAGTACATATTTTTCATTTGGACAAATTTTTAGCCACCTAGTGAAACTGCTCAGAAAACGTTGGGTCCCTTTTAGTCTCATTCATTTTTTCTCCTCTCTTACTTTTCAGAATTTTACTTCCTCTCCCCCTTGCTGCCTTCCCCATCCCTACTGTCCCCTCCCCCACCCGGAATGCACTAGAAAGTATATTAAGTGTGAAATTTTGATTTTGCTGAAATTAGTCTGATAGGAAAGGCATTTTATACTACGTTTATATACTTTCTGCTCTTCAGGTGTTTTGGCTTGATTTTTTTTTTTTTAATAAATCTAGAAATGGTGAGGATTTTGAACCCTTTTCTTTACTAATCTGTACAGCTAGCTACATTGGAAAGAATAATTAAAAACTTGAGCAGTACAGAATTTTAAGGAATTTGTTGGATCATGAGGTCCATTTTCTTGGAATTACAGGTGACAATATTATGTGGTCGCCACAAATAATCTCTTAATCAAAATCAAGCCGATTCTCCTGTGAAGACCCTGAGTACAGGTGGGATCTTAAATTTAACAGGGCTAATTTTAAGCTGAGATCCAGGTGTGATAAGATTTTCTTCTGTGTGAAAGTTAGCCACAGCATATGCAGCACCCTCCACAAGCTTGAATATAAATCAGGAAAAAAACCCACAAGCTCCCTGTTTACCAAGACAGCTGCAATACAAAAAATTTAATACTGCTAGAATAAAAGACAAGAAATGTCATATACCAGACTGGTAACGTTTAACTGTTAATCTTAAACTATACTGTAATGTAAAGGAAATTCCTTCTTAGTTTAACAGAAAGTTTTAAATCTACAGACAAACTCTTTTCCTTCCTTTGAGGAACAACTGGATTAAGAATCCCTAAACCTAGCTCTGCTTTGTCATGATAATCACTTACCTCTTTGATAAAAACACTGACAGAAAACTAGTGGGTTTGAGGTATTAAAATGGAGCTTTCCTCTAGTGTCTGTTTCCATGTCTAGTTAAGCTTAAAAAAGTCAACCTGCCTTTTGATACTGTGCCAATAATTCTGCATTTTAAATTGTCTGAACTTGAGATTCAAGTCAGAGATTTCTAGGTTAACCTGTAATCTCTTTAATCCCATCTATGTCTGTTTTAGTTAGCCAGAATAAAGACCTTAAAGGGTACAATGTGCTCAGTTCTTTTTAAAATTATGAAGTCTCATGGCCATTTCCCCCCACCACCCCAGTGAACCTGTGCCAGTAAAAAGTATATACCAAAAAAAAAAATCTAGTCCAAAACAAGGGGTATACTTTACCATTAAGCAAGTCAATGCTGGCATTCTGCTTAACTGTTTCACTAATTACATTTCTTCACCATGTGAAGACTTCAAATTAACGTGTGATTGCCCTCAGAGTACACATGCTGAACACAGCTCTTCCCAGCCCGAGTACTAAAACAAGTCGCAAAGCACTCAAACCTCATACCACTCTACGTAGAAATACGGAGAGCACCGCTGATTCACAGGAAGAAAGCTGTTGGAAAATACAGAATATATCCAAAAGCACACCGTAAAAAGTCAGTGGCAGAGGTGGGGCTAGGATCATTTTTCTGTCTCATGCTTTAGTTTAATGTTCCCTCTTGGCGTTTTCCAGTTTACTAAATAGAAATATAAAATGTAAAGCTTTTGCATAGGTGTTAATACACCTATGATCTCAGAACAGCAGTACATCATCAGAGCACATCTTGCAGAAACAACAAAACTATTGATTTCCATTTACAATGTGTTTTTAGCTCCCAGATTCCCAAAGAACTTCAAAGTTGTAAATAAAGTGGTGTGTGCTTATAAACATCTCTATATATGCACACACACCTCCCTTTGTTAGAAAATACGGTAACTTCCACTCAATCCCCATGGTGATCAGCTTGGGATATTCTATTTCAACAACGCTAATTTTGGCAACCCTACCACCCAAAGAGTCATCATTTCAGTGCCGTGCCTCACCCGACGGCCAGCGTGACAGCTGCTCGGTACGGAGCATGCCGTGCAAAGCAGCTAGATGGGGTTTCAGCCTCCAGGGGGTGAGAAGAACAGAGGAGAACTGGTGACCTGGAGCAGGTGAGAATGATGCGTCAGAGAAGAGAGCTGTGTGTTGGGTGGGCCGTTAGTAACTGATTTAAGTTATAGGAATATAAATTGCAGTTCTTGAAGCAAGCAACTAGGTAAGAGAGAATTGCCCTCCTTTTTGCTTATGGTTTGAAACCCCACTAACCCCAGTTTAGAGAAGCCAAGGGATCCAACTTAATTTTAGTCACCCAACGCTCTCCCCGCAGTACGTACTTTCTGAACAATACCAGTCAGATCTTGGTGACTATGAAGGAAATCAAGACAAAATAAACCATTTTCCTGGTGTTTCCCATCGCAGACCTGCTCCCTAGCTGTGGACTACACCGTGTGTTTCTGCTGCAGCCTGCAGACATGCAACCTCTTCGTCTGTTCCCTCCACTCATGACTTCAAGGGTACTATGTCCTCTCTCACACTTAGGACACGTACATTCGCTGTACAAAACATCCCTGGAAGCACTTCCATAAGAATCACACAAGAAGGGATCAGAATTCTAACCCTACATACACAATGTTAGGATTCTAATTTAAAAAGGAGTACATTATCTTCTCACCATACCCGTTTGCACAAGCCTACCGCATTGAAGTAAGAAGATAATCTGATCAACTATGGTTAACGGTCCAACCATGGTGATGTAAACATCAACAAGAGAATGAAAAACAGCGATACAACACCTTTTGTAACACAGTTACAAGGAAACACTGTACTAGCGTACTGTCAGTTTACTGGCAGCTTATATATAATCACTCTGCCTTGTTGCCATCACTTACAGAATCACAAATTTTTGCAAATTCTTGAATTGAAGAAAACCTAATAATACGTTTCCCTGCATAAATAACACTTTCTTTTATCAGGAACAGGTAATTCTAATTCTATTTTACTCAGCATAAAATTGTCTTTAGATAAGATGTACTGTATCCATTATATGATCTTTAAGCCAAAAGCTATATTGAATTAAGAAACATAATTGTGGACATAAAATGCATAGAAGTTGGTAGTTTTGACTCCACATTATTTGTCAAAAAGACACATGGGCTATGAACACACAATGTACGAAAAGGTACAGACCTGTAGCTTATAGTCCCAAGATCTAGGAATGAGCTTCACTGTCCTCAAAAATAACACAGCAAAGTTACATATGCTGTATATACTACACTCCCTTTACTATCTAACTGGGAAGATTTTACACCCTCATAAATGTTTTCAGACCTATTAACATGCTTCCTATGTACTGCAAACATCTTAACCTCACCTCTAGTCTGTACCTCCAGTGTCAAGAGTCACTTTTATATATTAACTTGAGCATCCATATAATCTTCATTTCCTTAGTAAGAAATGGATGAAGAATACATATCACTCTACCACCTCATTTGTTCTCATCACAATTTCATTTAAGAACACAATAAAATAATGTGGTTTTATGAAAAGAGGTCAGACTGGATAATATTCCATTACTGCATTCAGATGCACTGCAGTCCTAGATTTATCTCTGTGTAAAGTACAAAGCCATCTGTAACCCAAAATTTCTGCAAAGGATCCACTCCATTTCCCTCTGATATTAACAAGGGCATCAAAGCAAGTGAGCCTCTCACCTCTGCCCTGAACTGATGACAAAATTACAAAAGGGTAAACCGTGCAACAACTGCAAGCAATAATAATAAGAGGTATTGTCAGGAGACAGATTTCAAAAGAATTTATAGATAAGTCCTAAAGAAAAGAATCCTGCTTGCAATTTTAAATGCAATTTTACTGTCAGGCTATCAAAACTGTATCAACTCATAGCTAAAAATTACAGTTGCGTACCAGTATGTATTCAGAGGCCTTTATTCATTTACACATACACACATGCAAATATATGTATATATATAAACGTTCAATAACACCCTTTAAACACCAGTTTTCCCTTTTCTGCAGATATTTCGGAATACAGCAATCTCTACATAGACAATCAGTATAAAATTAAGTATGTCATACTAAGAAGTAAAAATCAGAAAGGAGCCCACTTTCACTGACAAATTATTGATGTGGTTTTCTTTCTCTTAAAATAGCAGTTACCCTCTTACATAAAGTTTTGAGAAGAAAAAAGAAAAGAAAACACAAATCTCACCGGCATCAGCAACTGTAATGCAGGCTACCTGTTGTGACTTTCAGCCTGTCTTATATTTGCCATCTTAGGCTGATCACTACAGCAGCTGCGGAAGTGGATACCAGTACTCAGTAATGATCAACTGGGATGAAGTACAGTCACTTTAACTAGTAGAAGCTTCTAACACCTAAATCAAAAATGCAGCTAGCAGTTGTCTAATGTAGACCAAACAAGACTGATGTAAACCAATCCCTTGGGCTTTACAGCATCCTCAAGCTACATGACACTAGAACCAAATGAAATTTTTAGATAAATGAAAAATTCCTTTAGATCTTCTCACATTCCTCATAGTGAAAAAAAAAAAAAAAAGTTTAAACCTACTGCAGTACAAAGTTAGTCATAGAATTAGGGCAAATATGAAAGATACCTTTAGCCAAATACAAATACTTCAAAGCAACATGGACCAGCTTCCAGTTATCTTTTCCTCTGAATGGGAAAACCTGTTGTTCTTTGGCATCTAGACCAGTACATCTTAAATACTGTTCAGCACCGTGGGCTGGCTTCAAATGGAGGAGCCCCAGGAATGCAAGAGTTTTAAGTTGAACTCTTGTACAAGTAAGTCCCCATCAAAAGCAAAACTTAAAAGTGGTCTGAAAGAGGTGAAGAAATTTGCCTTCTTCACAAATTAGAACAAATGGCTGTGTGATGTCATATTAGAAGTCACTTTTTAAATGCGATATGGATTCGACATAGATTTGAATGTAGCCATATGTTGGTAGATCCTCGGGGGGGAGGTTGGTAGCTTTCCCCTTTGCCCATCTTTAGCCTCATAACTGACTGAAGTGCTGAGAAGTACTACTTAATGTAATACGAATATAAGTGTATTAAAGGTATTAAGGAAGTAATCAATGAAAAATTTCAAATTAATGTCTTTGGGTATTTTTCCTATGTTGCCATTCACAGGATATTGCACATTATTACACTTCATTTCATCAATAGCATTACTAAGCACAGGGCTTTTTTCCTTCATGGAGAGGCTAAAATAGAAGTCAGTGCAAACACAGAAGCACCTATTTGCTACTTGCATAGTCTGCACAGATATACTGCCTAAGCATTTTTAGAACACCTAAAAATCCAAGGTCATGGAAGGGTACAAGTCAAAAAGCAAGTTAAAAAAAAAAAAAAATATTAATAGCTGAGCCTGAGTTAAAATGTGCCTGGTATATCAATAAAAGTTTACCTAACTGAAACTTAGATTTGATGAAAGTGAGATATGAAATGACAGAACAGTGGTAAATTGGATAAAACGTGGCCTCTGGCTGTTAAAACCAATTATCATCATTATCTCCTAGATAGTAGAATTAAAAACAATTTCTGATTTCCACTGTTAAACACAAAAACTTTCAGGGATGCCTCCAATACAGTGTTTGCACTAAGTTTATTTTATCTAAATTAAACGAAGCATACTATTCACTTATTACACTACAGTGTCCCCATGAAACAGGGGACAAGGGAAGACTTGCAGAGTTTTACACACCAACAGTAGCTTGAACAGCCCATTTCTCTCACAAGTTAAGAGTGACAATTCAGGATTTTTGTTTAAATGTAGCCGTATCTTATAAAAACAAATGGAAAAAGTCAACGACGAACTTTTATGTAGAACGGGCAGACTATGTATTTAATCAATTTACACTACAAAAGAAATGAAATGATGCAGTTAAAGCATCCACTCAAGAAACTACTATTTCTATGGCAGTGACACTTAGCTACTCACTACACAGGCAGGGATACTGCTATGTTCATTCTAATCTGCAGTACCCAACTTGTGGAGAGGTCCTATCACCTCTCCAGTTCAGGTAGTTCCTACCTTCATGATGAACGCTAACCTCTCAGCCATCACTCTGCTTGCAAACATTGCTGACCTTCAGCAACATGAAGGTGGTATAATTTCATAAAAGTACACTGCATGAAGTTAGGTTTCTGGTTTTGTAGTGGTGGAAGTAATCTTTATGCCACGTTGTCTAGCTGCACAAGTCCACCAGCATAGAAACACAAAATTAAAATGCTATTGTCCCTGTGCTACTACAGACCACAAATACAAGTCTAGTGGTTCAGGAAATGGCTATTGAGTTATCTGGTTATGTTTACTACAGCAAAAAATTACTTACTAAAAGTACTAAAGAGTAGAGGGTGTATAAAGACATTGCCACCTACAGTATTGTTTTCCATTATTTTTTCCCATTACTGTTTCCCGCTTCCTAATGACATACATGTAAAAAGCATTTTAACAGCTCTCTAACAGAAGGTGGTTAACAGTCTTTATAATAGAAACATCAAAATGTAGCAAGCAGTGGAATCCACCTGCTTAGTTCTGGGTTAAATGCTGCAAACCTGAATCACACAATCTTAAAGAGTTCCAGCGTTATTCCGTAAGAACGGACTCTTTTCCCTTGGCCAAGATTCAGAGCTATCAGTCAACACAGAGGAGCACCAGGGCACAATGCAGGAAGATCTGGTCAATCTTCTAGATGAGAGCATTAGAAACAGGATGAAGTTCAGTAGCGCAAGCAGCACAGTTATGGCACTGGTAGAACAGGAAAGAGAAGTTGGGCAGCAGCCAGGAGCACAGACTGACAAGAAGGCTGGGCGTATTTCTTAATCAAAGGATGACTGGAAAATGCTAATTATGATCAGCTGCAAAAATGTAAACATAATCCCAGGGTGCACCAAACAAGTTATTGCCAATTCTTCTTAGTCCTAAAAAAAACCTACACCAGTAATTTCCTCAAAAATTAGACTTTTCACTTCTCAAAGTTCTGATCACCAACATCAAGGAGATTCTGAACTTGGACACAGTGAGGAAACTGTTCTAAAAAACCTGCACAGCAGGAAATTATTATTTGCTAACCCACCTGCTTCTGTTACTGGCTACATATAATTGGAATGGAAGACCAAGTTTGTTTGGGTGGTTTTAATGCAGATATTCAGGTGCACGGTATAGGGGAGATTATACTACGAACTGTGCCCTTGATCATTATTTGACAAAGAATGAAGACAGATGCACAATTTGTGATCAAAAATAAAATCTTACAACCAGGTCCATCTGTGTGAATATTGAAAGTCTACCTTCAGAGATTTTCCATGTTTGCTAAGCATTATTTGCTTTGTGAATCTCAGCTGCTAGAATGTTTAAGGGACACGTAAAAATGCGAGATATTAATTAAAAAAGCGCAAATGAATATTCATTCAAAACACTTTTTATAATATATTTCTTCTCAACTTCCTACAGGTGTCTATTGCTGATTATACTGTATTTTTCCCTTTATTTTACATCTACATCTTATAAGCTTAAAATACTGCCATTTCCCTCCTATTCTCATCTGCTGTGACCCCTTCAACTTCCTTTCCTTCAGAAACACGTGGGCAGAATTTTATCTTTGGCTAAATATTCACATTCCAAGAACTATAATTTCTCAAATTTTTAAATATTCTATTCTGTAATCTGCTTTATTGAAAATAGCTTAATAAAAGAAATCTTCTATATTGAACCATGTTTTTAACCTTACGTCCAGGCTGGATGTTGTTTGGCTTTGAAACTTGTCCCACTGCTTCAGAGGATGGTTCATTGCCTGTGTAGTAAGGATCCCATTAAATTACAACAGCATGGAGTTTGAAAGGATCTGTGGAAACTAACATTACAGAGGTGGCAAATTCACTTTAAACTTGCTGGTGGTTTTGACCTACAAAGACTCCTGGCTTCATAACTTAAAGATGACTATATATGCTTCTCTTTGATGCTATGAAATAGCTTAAATGAATTCTGATAGCAAGATTCATTTTAACTCAAATTGTAGTTCAGCTACAGGATTAAACCATTTTAAAAACACAAACCTCACATTTCTGAATAATTTTCTTTAATATCCAAGTCTTTCCTAAGTTTAAGAGTAAGCACTATTGTAAGTGTGTGCCACTCCTCAATTATTGCCACCCACCTATTGTGCAATTTAGACTAGATTTAGGCACTAATTCAGTTTTATTTGCTTACTTTGTTACCCAGTACCTCTTTATTTATTTTGCTAACAAATTGAAACCGCTGTGAATTTAAATGCTGGTGTTTCATTCTGTAAGAAAATTATTGATGTTTTTCAATTAAAACGTAAGCCCTCAAGGAACTGATGCCTGCCTGATACCTGGGGTCAGTAGCCTCCTTTGCTTGAGTAAACAGATACTTAAGTAAAGGAAAGAACAGAACTTCAATGTAAATGAGCCACCAGAGGGAGCTCATCCGGCCTGCTGAGTATAATAGAGCTATATTGACATTGGCAAAAAGTTAATTAAACATTTTTATAGGGGTCGCTGGCTGAGTTCAAAACAAAGCACATTCCCTGGCTGAAACTCTACATGCCTGAGAAGCTTAATGAAATCAGAAAAGGTTGTTTCTTTAACAAACACGGAATACATTTCTGATTAAATAAAGATAATGAAGTTTAGAAATGAGTGATACAGCATTCTCTTACACTTGCACAAGCCTTTTCTTTTTCATCCCTCTTTATTTTCTCCAGATAAAGTTTCAAAGTGTTACTAAACTACAAGACAAAAAATATGACAGTAAGTTTATAATTTCCCCTAAAAGCTGTGAAAGTATACCAAAAGCAGAGCCGCATAACTATTACAAAGATATTAATTTCTAATCAAATATATTTTTTCTTATGATTCCTACCAAATTCTGTAATTAGTTATTACACTTAGATGGACATTGCCATACTAACTTTATACTCTCATTTTTAATTGTAGTGCACCCAGATTCAGAAAACAAATCCCTCAAGCTCCTGTTCTGAAGGACCCAATGGTTACTATCAAATCTGTGAACATTTTTTGGAAAATGAGTACTGAAATAAGAAATGCTCGTGTTTTTACATGGTTCTTATTGATCAAGAGTTTTGCAGGGGTTTGTTTTGTTTGTTACTTTTCCATGAAGCCAAGCATCTGACAGCAGTAATTCAGAGGGGCAGTGGGCAGGGAAAGGAGGATGATAAAATTACTTCCTAAAGGAAAAGCACCTTCCAACATAGACACCCAGGCAAATAATTGCAACTTTATCTATGTCTTTCTGCAGGTTATGTACTTTAAATATTCATTTCCAATTTACACAAATCTACCACAGATTTAAGTCATACATTTCTTTGTGTTACCTATTATCAGCTTTCTAAACATGGCAAGATTAATTTGATTATACTTTTATCTTACTTCTGCCTGGATGCTTTGCTTTTGAAGATAAGATTAAACGTAATGTGCTGTTACATTTATCTGTTCTTTCAAGCATCAATAAAAAACGGAATTCTCTTCAAAACCACATAAAAGTTTTATAGTGAACTCCTGTGCAATGTGAGGATACTATGAGAAGCACTTTGCTCTATCATCACACCGAAAACCTGAGAAGACCCAATACTAGTTACAGTTCCTTTAAGTCCCACTAAGCTCTTCAGAGTGCCAAGCTTCTCCGCACAGCCATTTTACCTTTGGGGAGCACAGTTTTTCATCATTTGCCCACATCAATCAACAACAATCAGGAAAAAAGTTACAATTGCTCTCCAGTACACTTTCCGAAGTCATCCTTCCCAAGAATATTTTCAGACATAAATAAGTTGTTTTCTTGTTTTTCCCACTGAATAACTGCATTTTTAAGAGGGTCAGAAGAGGTTTTCAAGAGCCTAAATTAACGAAGGGTCAGATTTGTCAATCTCCTGCTTAAAAACAGCTAATAAATTAATTCTCAGAATTGAAGATTTACTACCCACTCCCTTGTGCCATAAAGCTAACCAGAGTCTTCACAACACATAATGATAAAAAGTATTTTCTGTTGTTGAGTATCTTACCACATTAGCAGTTATCTCATACATTTTTAGAGCAGAACAGGTCTAATATTCTCTAGGAATCTGGGATGTAAAATAACATTTATAAAAACCTTTAAAGCCTCTGATCAGTATAGAACCAAGAGCTAGAAAAGGACAGAAGACACTTTGCTCGTACAATTGTTTTCTTCATGTGCATTTGCTACAGGGTAAAATTCATCCCCGTTCAGAAGTCAGTGTAAGAAGACAACATATACAGAACATACATATACTTTCATTTATTTTTTTCCAGTGGGAAACTACAAAAAGCTGCATATTCAAGACCATTTAAGCATAAGCTTACAGACATTTTCTAGTAATTAACGTTGCAAGCAGGGCACATATCTTCATTATCATTAAGGTACTCGGTGACTATATGCAGATATCAGACCATACTACATGAACTTCAGCTAACAGGTGTGGAAAACCTGTTTCTTCAATGCACAAAAATGTTGGGTTTAGCAACTAGGAATATATATTGGTGATGTTTTAAAACCATTGGAAAACTACTTGAAACTGCATAAAGAAATCCAACAGATACTTTGAAGTAAATACTTCTAAATAACAAAACCAAAACAAAATAAAAAGTTATAAAGCAGCTGAAAAAATGTCAAAATGGAAAGAACTGGAGAAAATGAATAAAGGCTTTGGACAACATCACTATTAGACTATACTGTGTCAGGTTAATAGGCACATTAGAAACAAATGCTAGATGCAAAGTGAAAAAAAGAACTCACAAACAATAAAATCAGCCCTTTCCTGAGGGAGCATTTCTGAATTCTGCACCTAAAGATCCTCCACTTTGGGTACTACTTATTTCGTGCCTAAAACTGGGATTATTAGGCTTTGGATTTCCTGAAGAATCTAAATAAGTTAAAAGCCTTGTCCTGCTAAATTTCAAAGGTGATTTAGCACCAAATTCCTTGGAACATCCACTAAAATCGTATTTGAAAACTGTATCCTTTTTCACTTACTGATAGATTTAATCTACACTGAATATCTTTGAAAGATTTTCTTGATTTATCCTTGGTTTTCTTCAAACACAATTCAGTGACACTTTGGTCTCACCATAAAAAAAACCCACATTAGATATCAAACATATTTTGTAACAGCAATGAACCGGTTTAGGTCAAAATAAGAGAAATATAAAAAAAATAAAAAATACATTTTTGAAGCGGAAACTGAACACTTGCTAAAGTTAGCAAAATCTCCATTTCAGCCAACATTAGTTGGGGGAAGTGTTGTTAAATTCCTTCAGGAAAGGATGCATACATAGCATTTCCATGTTTCCCAGAAGGATGAGTCACAAAGCACATTGAACAAAGCCTGCACCTTTAAATATTCACAAAAACTAATGAGGCACACCTTGTTCTGATTACTAGTTTTTATAATACCACCCATTGACAAACACTTTGTAGATTTTAGTATTTTAAGGATCATTTACCTTAAAATAACATTCTGTCTCAATAGATTGTAGAACTTTCTCCTAGTTGGCTCTTGCTCACCTCCTCCAATATTCCTCAGCTGCCTAACAAGATATTTTATCACCTAAATCTCATCTCACTGGCTTTTTCCAGCGTAAGCAGTAAACTTAAGCCAACTTAACTGAAAACCCATAGCTCTCTTATCCCACTGAAATTCTCATTTCAGATAGAAAACGCAGTCAAAAAATGGCTCCTGGCTAGATGATTTTCCCTCACTGATACGAAGGGAAAACTGAAGTGACACAACAGAGAATAAGACCTATAATAACAATACAGTAACATGCATTTACCAGAAAGACTAAAAAGCGGGTGTCTATGAGACACAAAGCAATGAACGAAGCCGCTTTGTTCTCTCCTATTACCCAGCTAAAAATGAAATACTTTTCACAGCCCTGAGATGTTGCTGTCCTACTAGCTTAAAAAAGCTACAAGATTGTGTCAACTAAGCCTCAGCTATTAGTGGCACTGGGTCAAGAGTTTCATTACATTCATGACGCAAAGATAAAATTTCCCCTTTCTGTTGCACGCTGTGAAGTCCACCTCTGGATCAAATTAATAGCAGGTACAAATCTGTTTTTAGATCAAGCGCCCTACGGTTGCAATTTTTGGAACTGTTTGCTTTAGAAAACTGTTGAAACTCCCTACTGTCCCCTGAGCATGTGTCCCTGGTGGTACATGAGTAACAAAAAGCTGAGAAGAGCCCTCCTTTGAATTACACAGCCCAGGTTACTCAACACACCGCGTGACTATGAGTATGACGCACGTATGAGTGTCTGCCTTCCTGTGCTGTCTCTTCAGTTATGGCTGTGATTTTTTTCATTTAACCAGTATGCACTATTTTTTTGCAGTGCACCAACACTTCACTACAACTGTCCTTGTAAGCTGTTTTTCAGGAAACAACCCATCAATCGAGACACAGGGAATAAAGGACGGAGGAAATAAGCTATGTTTATAGAAAATGCTACAACTGTAAAACCTGTTTTGCAACCCATGTGTTTTTTGTATATTTGGACTGTAGGCACTCCTACAGGAAAAGAATTTTTCTTTATATACTTGTCATACCTAGCAAATTAGAAACTTGGTCTTATTAAAATTAGAACTTTTGGGCACTATCAACATAAACAGACATGTTTTGTTAAAAATGACAAAAGGAGAATAAATTCACTGATTTAAAAGCATCTTTAAAACCCTTCCCACCTCCCACTTCTTGCAATAATAACAGTACTCAACTTGTGTCTGCAAATACCATCTTTTCTTCCATTCAGAGACCACAATTAATCATGAAAACAACTAAGCATGGGTATTGGCGTATTTTTATTGCAACATAGAGACTATTGCTATGACTCATTCTAACATTAACAAAGTAAGCGTATTATAGGTACAACCTAATAAGATCAAATCAAAGCTTAGTATAACCAACAAATGGAAGGGAGACTTGGGAGGATGAATGGGCAAAAATTATACTTAAAAAAAGGGGAAAAAAACCCGCAAAATTATTCATGTACTCGTTCTCCACTTTTTGAAGAAACTGTCAGTTTCACAGAGACAGTTGCCCCAAGGTCACAAATATTCACCGTGGCACTGCCACCCCTTTTAGGTTCACTTAAACAGTACAGAACCTACAAAACTTCCATCTGCAGAAACACAGATGAAAAGGAGATGAATGACCAAGAACAAAAATTAATAAAGTAATGAAAGGTACATAGAAAAAGTAGATGGAGAACTTTGTCAGGACAGAAAGGAAGGGCCTATTAAACGAAATTGTAAGGAAGAAAATTCATAAACTGTTAAAGTTTGGCATTCTCATAAAGCATAACATTAGGGCAAAGAATTCAGTTGCAGGTTGTAGTTAACACCGCAATAACATTAAGAATCAAAAGACAACTAGAAATTTTGTTGAAAGAAGAGTTTCTAGGATACATTAGCAAGATCCAAATTTAGGTCTCAGATGAGACTTGTAAGAGCTAATAAAATAATTTTTAATTATTACTGGTTATGAATACATCTGGATGGGTTCACATCTGCCTGCTTCAAAGGGTTTAACATGCCATCATTCCACTTTAAAATAATAGTAGTAGTAGTATTATTATAGCTGTCCTTAAATGTATATCTCAAATATAAAAAAATTACTCATGGTGACATCTTTGAAAATTCCTTTATGTGGACTATTGAAAAATATGCATATTAGAGAAATCTTCCAGGAACAAAAAAAAAAAAAATAATGGCTTCCCTTTATATTTGTCTCTCTCATTAGAATTCTGCTTATGCATAGGTCTGCTCTATTTTGTATATTTAGCACCCTTTAAACAGAGTGTAATTCCCTTAGGAAGAAAAATGTCAAAAACATAATTTAAAAGAAAATACACACAATCTCTTCCAAAACAAAAATCTAAGTTAGTCTAGGGTCAGAAAAGTTTGCTTTCATTTTTATTTCTGCTATCTTAAAACTGAACATCAGCTTCAACTTTTCTTTGTGATCAATCCAGTTACAGATTGTCACCTCTCAGGACATATCTTCATTACAGTGTCTTATGCAACACCCGTTCCAGTACAACACACACATACCTCCATTGCCAAGTCAGTATACGTGAGGACAGAGGCACTTTACAGCATGCTTTAAGTTCTAACCCTCAGGTGTCACAGCTGTGCTCCTTCTTCCTATCAGGAGAAAACTCACCTATTCGCCCTTCTCAGGGGCGTTCGTGTTTGAGTAGATGGAAGCCAAGCACTCCTGATGGGAGCAGCTAGCAAACCAAGGCTGTAAGGATCATTTCAAGATCTTTCTGCCCTCTAATGTCAATTGAGCCAAACTGAGTCATTATAGACCATTTAAACTACTACTTTAGCATGTGCACTACTGTCACCTTTTCAATAGATCATTTGAAAATGGAAGTGGTTGCAAACCTCTTTCTTTGACTGATTGTTATGGCTTGAAAAAACCCACAACAGTTTATCGTCATTTAGACAATTATTCTATCACCCAATGACCCCTCCCCACCCGAGAAGGGGAATCGGGAAAAAAACAAGGAAACCCAGGGTTTCCTGTTTGTTTTTTTTTCCTGGTCTATTAAATATAAATATATTTAATTAAATATAAATATATTTAATAGAATAAGACTAGATATTTAACATTAATTAGCACTAAAGAACCAATATTGATCCCATTACCAACATAAAATATACAAGGATTACACTCAGCTCATTCCATCAGCAGGAAGCTGAGGACAACTTTCTAATTTATAGTGAATGTGATATTCATAGTATGAAATAACCCTGCTGGGCAGCTTGCGTCAAGTGCCCGGGTCCCACTCCTCCTCATCCCCGCACCTGGCTAGGCTCGAAAACACCGAGACCCTGAAACCCACGTACCATAGCTGGCTATGAAGTAAATATTTTCACAAATTCAGGCACTAGAGCCTTCCTAAAAGTGCAGTTTTCCCAAGTATTAGAAGAGAAATTAGTCCTGTGTCACTTAAACCAGGAAAGGTATATATACGATCTAACCTCAGCCACTTAAAGTGTGTGGAGTCTACACTCCAAGTCAACTACTCTCCACTATTAAGCCAGGCATCTGGACAAATTTCATGCTCTGTGAAATTAACATCAGTTAGTCAGTGCTAACTTAGCCTCAGGAATTAACTGTTTGGACATTTTACACAAAGGAGTTTATCAATGGAAGTTGTCACTATAGCAAGAATTTGTGCATGAATGCTGCAAAACACTCCAGGAAGAGTAACTTCCAAATTTATACAAAGACATATTTGTGTCATCTAGCTAATCCTGGCATTCAGGTCATCTGGTCAGAAGATGCCACGCACCACCTGCAAGTAGAGTGTACTACTTCTTAACTATCTGAAACTGTGTATGCATGCATGTTTGTCTCTCCACGGTTTGCGAAGGCAGTCTACATGATCTTGTCCAAGTGGCAATGAAAGTAGATCTTTAGATTGATACACAGCAGACAGACAAATAAGGATACTTATCATTGTAGCTTAAATTTTCAGTGCCAGTAGCTTAAATTTTAAAACTGCCAGAGTTAGCCCTCAGGACGCTAAGCATTCCAGGTGAGGGTTGAAGATACATAGGCTATTTGTGTACAATAGGACTTCATAACGGTCCCCAGCTGTCCCTTCACAAGACCTGCCATCTCTTACCTATGGACGTGCCCCGCACCTCGGCCAGGAACCCTCACGTGCAGGCAGGAGGCACACAGCTGTAGTCCAGCCACGTCCCCATCTAGAGGACAAGATGACCAAGGAATGTCACAGGCTGTACCTGCTAGAAATTTTAGCCATATTTAAACCAGAGTTTATAGTTATAACTATTTCTTTTAGCTATTTAAACACCCAAATACCATCTATCAGCAACATTTTTCCAATTTTACCACTAATTATAAGATAACTGAAGATGGAAAGGCCCAGGATTGCACCTCCGACAGCTATGCAATGCTAGTAATAGGAGCTGGCAATAACGCACAAAACCTTGTTTTCTCAAGACCTTCTACACAGCTCTGTATAACACATACTATGTACACTGCCGGGCTAGTCAAGCAAAAAAACCCACAAGCTGCTAATACTTACTAGCTCCTAGTTAACAGAAAGCTGCAGAGAGCAGCACAGACAAGTTTTGCTTACTTTTAGATTATTGACTTCTTACTGCAATTGACCACAAAAATAGAAACATACACAGGAAACATATCAGTATTCCCACTGCCCTCCTGTCAGTTTGACAGTCATTTCTGATGTTCTTCTTTAGTTTATTTTCTGCTTAAATAAGCCTTCTGCTTATAGCCAGTCACTTTGAAACTATTCTCAAAGCAAGAGCTGTATAAAAAGGATATATTAAAGACCAAGGAGTACAAAAGTCATACAAAATCTAAAAATACAAGCAACCTATCAGAGATTACTGCATAGTTGAAAAGCAATTCTCTTACAATGCACACATGATTTAAAAACAAACAAAAAAACGAACAAAACCAAACAAATAACCCACCTCTAACAGTCGCATAGACTCAACATTAATGGATAACTAGTTATTCGTGGAGCTAAAGCACCTCTTGACATTATAACTGTTTTCTAGCTAGCAATTTCTTATGAATCATGCAGTGTAGGTTTATCTGGAATAGACTACAACAATAAACTGCAACCAAAACAATTATACAAGTATGAATTTGCCTCTCCCATTCAAGTTTAGAGACAGGAACTCATACCTTTTTTTCCAGGAAACTACAGAGGTGGCAGCAGAAATGGAGACTCCTTAGACTGTTCTCGCATGAATCAGCCCACAAAACCAGTGCTGTCTTTGGTCCGTTACATTAGTAAATACTCATAATTATCCTCTGTAGCTTTGTGGAAGCCACAGAGGGCCACAATCATTACAGTCCCCCAGACTGTTATCAGTAGATGATGGCACAAGTAACCCCGCAGAATACCATTTCCTGAGACAGTGGCCCTTAAACCTGCCTTCACAGGAGGCAGGCACAACGCTCAGTGATGCTTTTAGGAAAGCCAAAGAAAGAAATTGCAAGTTGCTTCTCTACCAATATGAGGTTTCTGAGGAGTGTTCTGCTTTCAATGGGTCAAAGCAAGCTCCTCACGCAGCACCACAGAGGTGAATGTCCTCGTGTGGGCATTTTGGAGGTCCTGCTGCACTTCTTGCATCTCTATCACAATACAATCCCTCCATGCTGAGCGGATTATCGATACAGGAGCTGAACATTTCATCTGTTGGGAAGCTGAAACAAGAGGGTTTTTTGCCTGAAACCAGGTGGTATGAGATGTAGACGTACAGCATAACACTACCGTACCTCACCCAAAATTGCCGTACCTGTTAAGTGGTGTGAATTAAGCTAAAGAGAATTCTCTTTGCACTTTTTCTGAGATTCTTGCTTTAAAGTGCATTCATCTTGTTTACAGGACAAACAACTATTTGCAAAAACAGACTCTGCAAAAACAATTTTCACTGGCTCTTAATCTCAACTACCTTCTCCTGCCAATGGACTAATTGTGGAGCAATATCCAACGAGTGTAACAAGCAGGTGAAGTATAAACGACAGGCTATGTACCGGTACTCATTCCTTCCCTTCCAAGCTACTTCTGTAGCATAGTCAAGATGATAGCCACCTCAAGAGGGAGAGATGCAAGCTCAGTCTGAGGGAGGCTGTGAAGCCAAATCTTGTTGCATAAATTTGGAAGCATATACTATAATCACACCATGCTAAATAAGGGAATCAAAGCATTTATAATTCCTGCCCACACATTCTGTAAACCAACACATAATTAACCAGAAACTTATTATTAATGATGAAAAAGAATTATAGAATTCATTAATGTATATTTTCACAACACTGAAAATAAACTAAGAAGTTGTCTTCTGTTGAATTTGAAAAATATTAGACCAATCAAAAATAAAAAATAAACACTATTAGTCAGAAGTTCTCACTGCTTGTACCATTCCCTCCCTTCTTTCCCACTTGATCTCAAATTTTTTTTTATTTATCAAAATAGAGTACCTTATCTTCAGTTCCTGAGAATTCTTCACGATCATTTTTCTCATTTATTTGTGTGTCTTTTATTTCTTTTTTTTCACCAGCACTTTTTCAAATTTGGCATTGTTTATTCCATGATGAGCTATCAACCTCTTAATTTCCAAGGCAGCTCCCACAATTCTCCAGCTTTCCTTATGTTCAGCAGCTAATGAAGCCATGGCTGATGGCTTGTGAATGCTGTGCACATGTTCACTAGCACCATTTTGATATCTGTATGTGCATTCTTACACTACCTGAGATTTAGGAAGTTTATACATAGAGCAAAATATTGACTGCATACTGACCCCAAAGGATAAAATATTTCAGTTTCGTTGCATTGATACTCTTTCCTGTGTCATCACATTTAACTTACAGCGCAATATTTATTGACCACCACTTTCAGCGCTACTGGTGGAAACTTGGTATCCTATATTTTTAAAAACACAGAAGTTTCATGGAGCCTGTCCCCTTATTTCACCTTCAGCAAATCATAGTTACGTCTGTCTGATTTTAACAAGGCATGAAATTATACCTCAGCAAAGTAAATTAACAAGCAACACCAGGGACAGCTGTTGTATTTCTTAGTGTCATCAGTTCAGATACATCAATTCATAGTTCTCAGTATATCCTTTATTAAAAAAAAAATTCTACATAATAAGTAATGAAGCAAAAGATGAAAGACCTTAACAACAATTCTATTCTTACTCTGCAAAATAGCTTTGTACTAGCTTAAGATCGGGAAGATGCTTACAGTATGCAAAACCACTACAATTAAAAATTGTGTTGCCCTGAATATATTCACAGCAGCTGACAAAATCATACACCAGGTAATATATGAGATTAAAGTTCAAGTCTGAGTTTAGTTCAGAAAGACAAAAGAAAGGCATGGGAAGAGCAGAGGAAGTGATCATCTCCAGTGATCACTGAAACCTTAATTAGAGCTGTGCAAGACACTCCTTGGAAATCAATGTACTCTTTGGGTCTCGGAATCTTCTACAACAAAAAAAACTGTGCTACTCTTCACTAGTTTCTCTATACATCATTTAAATTCTTACTACTGATTTTGGTAGTGTGTTTTTTGTTTTTCAACTGGGTTAGTTTCACCTTTTGCTATACTTGCACTGGACTCTCATCAGGATCTCCAAATAACTAACCCAACCCTGAATTCTCAGTGAAATCAAGAGAAGGTATTTCAAACCCATTTTCAGAGGGCATAAGAACAGAGGGAAAAGCTAAGTGCTCCAGAGATCCAGCAAGGATTCAGAGAAAATTATGAACTCCTGTAGCTGTGCATCAGCAAACACGCCTTTCATGAAAGAGGAATAATTTACTATTTTGTCTGTGTAAACAGAACATGTGTCCTCCTAAATTTCTGTCAAAATGAATGGCTATCATATTTAGAAATTGTTGTGCTTCTATAACAATACAGAAATAGACTTTGGACTACTACTTATTTTATGTAAACATATTAAGATACCTAAATTTTTGATCTTTTATAAGCACAGGACAAAAAAGTTATTTTGATGGTGAGTAGCTGAACACAGAACAATCCAGCTGTGGGGAAAAAGAGGTAGAAGAAGATTTCTGTTTTCTTACTTGTTCATCAGTCAACATTAATAGAAATTATACACGCAAACTCCCTTTGGAAGAAAAATATACAAAACTGATCATCATGAAGTAATTGCCACCATGATCTACAAATCTCAGTAAGTTATATAGTTATTTGTCTGTGTATCATGGCAGACAGTTTTATAATACTGATTTATTTCGAATACTACCAGATACATTAAATGTATAAAAGAATACTTTAACGAATATCACAATTAACAGCATAGAATTACTTCTAGCAAAAAGACTTGAGACAAGTAAGTTGAAACTCTCTCATGGTTGAAAAACGTTAGATTTCTCTCTCTTGTAGCAACGTGTACTCAGAATATATAATAATAACAATATCCTTTTTCCTCCCCATGTTGTCTTTTCTGTTTGTACCAATATAATGGTTGAATGTGTGAATTATAAAATCAATTGCAGCCTTCAGTAGGAAGCTGCATATATGCTGCTTTGCGACATGCCTCTCTGACACTGTCCCCCATTTCCTTAACAAAAAGTGAATAGATTAAGCGCTAAATATAGAAGTGTATAGAAGGACTTGAAATAAGCCAGTCCAGCCATCTGTGAAAATACAGTGCTGCCATAGCTTCATTAACTTATTGACAACCAATTCAAAAGAGAATTCAAAGAAAATAGAACCAGAATTGCTTGCCTACTGTTCTCCAAGCAAGATTTAATTGGTTAAATAAGGCATGTTATTCCTTCTGGCCTGCATATAGTACCAGTCAGAAGTTATTCCAAACAGAAACTACTTTATTACTTATTTTATTAGGCTCTTATTAAATCAATAGCCAGTCTCTAGAACCTTTTCTCCTCCTCTTTTCAGTATTCCTCTCTGAAGCATGCTGCCAAATTAGGCAGACTTAATGAAAACTAGTATGTCCAATGCTTATAAAAAAATCTGTATTGACTGATGTCAATCTTATAAAACCGCTATTATGTTTATCTAATCAGTGCGTACAAGATTCTTCCTGTTCAGATTATCCCATAAGAATTGTCTGCAGAAATTGTCAACAACATCCTTAGCATTTTCAAATGCCTGTGGTCAAAATTGCACAAATAAACAAGAAATTAAAGTCCTGACAGCATTTCAATACAGATGTAGTAGAGGCAAAAGTACATCCTCCTCTCTGTATTGCCACTGCAATCTGATCCAGAGGCAGAAAAGAGTACCAAGTCAGTGTATTGGCAAAGTGGTGCCTTTGCTCACTCTTGCCAGGGCAGCAGACAGAACAAACACCTCAAGTGCAGATTCAAGATGCATAAATGTCCACTAGCGGTAAGGACCAGTGACAGACCATTGTCTTTGTGGAGCAACAGGTTTAGGGAAAATAGGCTGAAGCTTGTACTTCCTACACAAAAAAAAAAAAAAAAAAAAAAAAAGGACACTTTCTTGGCCCGCATGAATCTCTAAGGAGTATGGGCAGGTTTTAGTCCACTGTAATTCTCAAATTCCTGAGCTTCAAAGCAACCTGCTACTCCATATAAGAGTGATACCACACGAAGGATTTTTACGTCAAGTGCATAATATCTTCAGTGCTTCTGCAAAACTGAAGTTATACCTAGAGAGCAATGCTTTGTATAACAGGAAGAATGATGGCAATGAAGTTTAGGACTATGGTACCTTTGATGTAATTTATTAATGCCCATAGTCCACTAGTATCTCACGTATGTAAATATTGGCTCCTAACACACACCAGAAAGAGGTTCACAGGCACTTGGGAGGAGTAGATACGGGACCATGACTTAGGCCAAAGGAAGAAAATGTGCCTCAATGCTCACATATTGCCAGTTCTCTAACCAGGCTTCAGCATTGTCTATAACTATATAGAAACAGAAGACATTTTAGGTCAGAGAAAAACCCTGTATTTTCTGCTATTTTGTCCTCAGATGCAGTCACACTATTAAGATCAGATAGAAATCAGCATGTTCGCAGGACTCCAAATTACCCGTTTGCTGTCTAGGAGGCTACAAATGTACCTTATAGTGCTCAACATGCAATACGGCTCTCAGCTTTTGCATCCAGGTGAGAGACTTTTCTCCATATTTTCACCTAAGACTTTTCCAAGTCAAGTCTGTACTGTCTATCTTCAATGGATATAAATATCTATAACTGATCCAGACATGCGCACACACACTTATATATAAACATATAGACATATAAAATACTTGCATTTCTCAGCCAGACATGAAGAGATTAACAGAGCAATTGAAAGAGAAAATGAAGTTGAAATAAATTAGCCAGTTCTAACTCAATCTTACCTCTTTTCAGTTTGTTTGGGTTTCTTAATCCTACTATAACGATCCAGGAAATCCACTTGCCTGGCTAGTGATAAGTAATTAAGCCTACCAAATAATAGTGAAAATCTGACAAATTTAGTTATTAAGGCAGCATTATCAGAGTAGCAGTTTCTCTTCTCTCTTCCTTGACTAATCATGAAAGTCGCCTTGAAATATCCTGCAATATCCCCTCCAGACTCTTTGATAAAACCAAAGGAAAAGCTTCAGCATCTGAGTCATTTTAATACACTGAGGATAACACAGGGCAATTGCTGAAGTTTCACCAGTACTGGGCGAAACTTTTTACAACTGTAAAGAGGACTATCATATAATTTAATAACTCTGGAAAAAGATGACCAATCCAAAAGAGGTCTGAGTCAGGGCAGGCACCTGCCCAGGCAAACTTTTCAGTGGAAAAGTTTCATACTCTCATATGGGTTTGGACGTTTTCTACCTTTCATTCGCTTTTAGAATTTCTGAAAAATAAGCTACCGCAGTTTAGCACGCATCACAATGGATGTATAACCTATAATGACACAACATGAAAATCTTGCTCATTAGATTCAAAAGCATAATAGAAGAGGAAAAAATGTTTGTTTGCGCTTCACTAAAATATAGCAAGTTAATAATAGCAGGCGTTAAACATAAGGCACTTGGCAGGGTTTTCTTCACCGTCAATCTGCAAGTCAAAATGCCAAAATAAACCCCTTTTTTTTTCCCAGCAGTTTGAATATAATTTAACATTTAACAATAAAAAAGAAGAACTTACAGGTAAAACAATCTTTTAGCAAATTTCTGCTATGACAGAGCTTCACATGGCCCTTCACATTACTTCCTGGGTTCATTTCCTAGAACAAACAGAAACAAGACACATGTGAAACCAGTTATATCATGTTGAAATACTGTAGACCTAAACCTAGTAGCCTTAAATCATGCTATGAAGCAAGCTTTGGAAAATAAGATTTAATGCTGGTGTCTTCCAGATGGTACAACCTAAAACAACACTTCTGGATGTGACAGGTAGTCTTTAATAACCTTTATCAAATCCTGTACCAGATACTGGTTCCCATTCATCTTTCTGTAGACTCTCACATTGATTTGAGATTAATTAAAGATTAATCCTTGACCTCCCTAAGCACAGGAATACCATACATGATTTTCCTTTTATCAACCACACTAGTGGAAAAAGCCTATTTGTAGCCAGCTAACCTGTATGGCATTGGCAGAATACCATTCAAGAATAAATAAAGCTTAAAACAAAAAAAGCCAAAACGTAATTTGCTCACGAGCAATGTTTTTACACACACTCGCTTGCAAAAGAAGAGTAAACTGCATTAAACGTTTAACTAAAATAGTTGTCTTATAAGGGCAACAAATACAAGCTCTGTCCAGCAACACACCCAAACCAGCTAAATCCAAATTGTGCAGGAGCACATGGTGGGTGTTCACAGCGGGCAACTCCCTGCTTGGGGGGATGGAGGCCCCCAGCTGCCACCCTGACCTATTGCCCAGGGAGGTTTCCTACTTGCTGGGGACTCGGATCAGGACATTGTGGAAAGGCTGCTGTAGACTGTTATCCTCTGCTGCTCTTCTGCACTGGCACCAGTGACGATCCCAGGGGCAATCAGGAAAGCACCAAGCATTGACTACATCGTTGTGGGGTATGATGGCAGAGTGTGGGGCGGCGTCAAGGGCATAGGAGCTCAGGTAGTTTTCTCCTTAATCCTTCCAGAAAGGCGGAAGGGTGTGAAGAGTACAAGACAGATCCCGCAAGTCAACAATTTATCGTGCAATTGGTGTGGGTTTTATATGACCACGGGAAGCTCTGCGACGACAGAGGATTATTTAGCAGAGATGGCATCCACCTAAGTGGGGAAAAACATTTTTGCCAACAGAATGGCCAATCCAGTAGTGAGAGTTTCAAACTAGGAATAATAGGGGCAGGAGAGAATGACCAACAATCAATTGAGGAAGTGAAGGACCAGGTTAGCAAGCAAAGAGTATGGGGCAATATAAACAGGAGGAAACTGGTGAGCAAAACAACAGGGCTGTAGGGGTCCCACCCCAACTGTGTCCACATACATAGGGAAATGCCCACAGGCAGAATTCTGGGAAAAGCTCTCCTACCTTTTCTGGGAAATCAGCATGCTTTTGTACCTCTCCAAAGAGCCTGCACGCTAATGCACACAGCATAGGAAACAGGACGATGTAAGAGGTCTGCGTGCAGTTGGACCTCACTGGCATCACAAAGACGCATAATTCACACAAATATAAAAAGGGGAACATGGTATGTTCCTACTGGTGTATCTGCAGCATAAGGAAGACTAGATAAAATGGTCCCCTGCCTGCTGAATTCTAATGGAAACCTGTCAGAAAGGATACGAGGAAGACAAATATACTGAATGCCTTCTTCATCTCATGCTTTACTGATAAAACCATCCCTCAGCAACCCCAGGTCCCCAAGATCAGTGGGAAAGCCTGGAGCAAGGTAGATTTCCCCTCAATGGAGGAGGATCAGGTTAGGAAACATTTAAACAAACTGGACACACACAGATCCATGGGTCATAATGAGATCCACCCACACATACTGAGAGAGCTGGCTGATGTCATTGTGAGAAGACTCAATTGTTGAAAGATCATGAAAAATCACAGTGATCGGGACCTGTGGGGAAGCAAATTCTGAGGACTGGAAGAAAGTAAACATTGCCCCTACTTTCAGAGAGGGCAAGAAGGAGGATCCAGGAAACTGCAGGCCAGTCACAGCCTCACCTCTATTCCTTGGGAAGAAAATAATCCTGAAAACCATTGCCAATCACAAGAAGGACAAGAAGGTGTTTGGGAGTAGCGAGTATGGATAGACGAAGGGGAAATTGTGCCTGAACAACCCGATAGCCTTTCACAATGAGAAGGATAGCCCAATGGACAAGGAGAGAATACTAAACATTGCTTATGTTGACTTTAATAATGCTTCCGTCAATGTCTCCCTTTGTCTCCTCCCTGACAAATCGATGAAACACAAAATAAACGGAGAGTGAGGTGAACAGAAAACTGGCTGAACTGCTGGGGCCAAAGAGTTATGGATGAGCAGCACCAAGTCCAGCTGGAGGCCAGTCACCAAAGGCACACCCCAGGTGTCAATAAGAGAGCCAATACAGTTCAACAACTCATCAGTAACTTGCAAGGTGGGACAGAGTGCACCTTCAGCAAGTTCACAGATAATACAAAACTAAGAGAAGTAGTTGATACACCAGAGGGCTGTGCTCCCATCCAGAGGAACCTTGACAGACTGAGAAACGGGCCAACAGTAATCTCATGAAGTTCAACAAAGGGAAATGCTAAGTCCTGCAGCTGTGGAGGAATAATCCCATGCACATTTGCAGAAAACAACCTGAGGGACAAGCAGCTGGCTGGGAGCCCACAGCATGCTCTCACAGCAAAAGCACCCCACAGCAACCTGGGCTGCATTATGAAGAGTATCACCAGCAGATTGAGGGAGGTGAGTAATCCTTCCTCTCTACTCAGCACTGGTGAGCCATCCTGAATGCTGGGCCCAGCCCTGGACTCCCCAGTACAAGACA
This sequence comes from Charadrius vociferus, assembly GCF_000708025.1. Classification (NCBI taxonomy): domain Eukaryota; kingdom Metazoa; phylum Chordata; class Aves; order Charadriiformes; family Charadriidae; genus Charadrius; species Charadrius vociferus. Next base: position 6,234,509 of record NW_009661371.1, read on the forward strand.
GACATAGACTCACTGTAGCAAGTCCAGCAAAAGGTCATGAAGATAATTAAAGGACTAGAGCATCTTTTGTGTGAGGAGAGGCTAAGAGGGATAGGGGCCTTGAGAAGAGAAGGCTCAGAGGGATGTTATCTATGTTTATAAATACCTGATGAGGGACAGAGTAAGGAAGGCACAATCAGACTCAGTGGTATCTACTGAAAGGACAAGAGGCAACAGGCATAAATTAAATACAAGACATCCCATTTAAACATAATGATTTATTTTTTTTTTTCCCCCGTGAGGGTGGTCAACCAATGGCACAAGATAACTGCAGAGTCTCCATCCTTGGAGATAATCAAAACCCAACTGGACATAGTCCTGGGCAATGTGCTCTAGGTGAACCTCCTTTAACCAGAGGGATGGACAATCTCTAGAGGTTCCTTCCAACTTCAACAATTCTGTGATTCTGTAAAGCTTTTTTTTTTTTTTATTTTTTTATTTAACTGGTCTCTGCTTAAAGTAAACTGAAAAGAGGTTACATTATTCACCCATGAAATCTCTTCTCCATGATGAGTAGGGGGAGGAAAAAAAAAAAAAAAAATCAACTTCATTGTGCTTTAGCTAGTGAAAAAGGCATAGAAAGGTTATAGCTGAAAGCTAGCAACATACAGTAACCCTGACCCTAATGAATGCCAACATGTCTTTTGGCGCCTCGGATATTAACAGCAAGACTTCACAACAACAGATTAAAAAGCAATGGAAGAAATTCAGATACTCTAATTCAATTCACTGTAGAAGCCATAAAATTTTCCACAATAATTCCTGCTTCTGCCTTTCCTAGTTTTCTCTGGAAAAACAGAATCTACATAAATATATAATTTCAGGCAAATATTCACATGTTATATTTAAAATGGATGAACAACAAATACATTAAATGTATCTTGTTGTATACTTAAAAACTCTGACCAAAAATAAAAAATTGTTAATATGCACTCTTAAAATGTGAATCAGCTGCATGGTATGCAGTCGTATGGTATTTCATACTAAATGAAAAAACACCAGTAGCTATGTGGGCATTCATGGGTTTATGACAGCATGACCCAAAGAACTGTTCCACTGCACGTGGAGAAACCAATCCATGCAGTAAGTTTTATAACTCATGAAGAACAGAAGCAGAGATGGATTGTAGATTAAAACTCCAGAGAATTTTTATTTTTTTTTTTTTTTTTTTACAATCAATATATTACTTAGGGGAAAAAAAAAAAAAGCCTTTAGCACCTGAAATCATACACCTTCAAATGAGCAGATTAAACTTTTATTTTTCCAGAGGCTTTTTCTTTTTACAAGTTTGAATTTGAGTTGTTGAAAAGATATGACTACAACTTAAATTTCAAATTCTCTACACATTTCCTTGGAGAAAAATTAAACAGCACATGCTTTTCTTATTCATTGCCAGGGAGAACAAAGAATACATGTTAAACAAACATACAGTGGATTTCTGTACATACATACTCTTACAAAGGCATGTTGCATGTATATAGTCACATGAGTATCTTTTGTATTCATGTTGCTAAGGAAACAAACTTCTGTGCCAAACATATGATTTCAAAGACATTCTAGCTCTCAGAGTGGATATCTCTCTTATCTTTTTTTTTTTTTTTTTAAATCAAGGGAAAAAAGCTTGTGTATAATGTTACAGAAGAGCTCTCAATAGCCAAGAGCATGTTAAGCTAACAAAATTATAACATCTGAAATAAAAACATTTTTCATTCCATAGGGTTTGTGTACTTAGATGTAACTTTAGAGGCTAGTCCAAAAGGTAGTAGATTACAGCATAAAGTTAGGACATTACTGGTTTCGCGTAACACAGATGAGGCAGATAAACCTGAAATTTTCTTTGATTTATTGAAAACTCAAAATCTATAGGAAGCCTTCATTACTTAACTATTCATATCAGACAGTTATTTATCAATAGCACAAGATAAAATACCATGAAAATATACTATCCCATTTAAAGGAAGACAAACCAAGTTTGCTATGACGAACTGTGTTCTGAAAATTAAGCTATCAGCATATCCATTAAAAAAGGATGAATCAAAGAACTGTGTTACACAGATTTGAGTTCACGTTTTCCTGTTGTTTCACAGAATATTACACAATCTCTATTCAATACCTGTATCTGTTTTATTTATCTTGGTCCATCTGCTCTGCAAATGTTCTTGCAAAGCAGTTTCCCATGGCAACATCAAATATCACATAGTCCCAGTCTTCTGTTGAAGCACTTCTAACTGATCCACTCCTGAATTTCAAGCAGCATCTTTTTCTGCAGTATTTAAGTAAATAATAAATGAATGGAGTATTGCATCAAACCAAAAAAACCCCACATGAATGAAACAAACACCCATGAATAAAAGCCCCTAGTTAGGGGATTTATTTTATTGGTTTTCTAATTTCATTTTTGGAGAGAATTACATATAAACCATTTAAGGCAGGGGTGGGAGATGTACAATGTAAAAAAAAAAAATCTGTTGATCTGTTGGTAGTTTTTACTTGATTAAAATTTCAAAATCATTATGTTATATGTAGCAAAACAAATTGTGTACAATACAAGTTTTAAAGAATAATTTTAAAGAATAATTTTAAAGCCCAAAATGACTGCTTACTGTGGGACAACTTCAGCTAAATATCATCACCTACAAATCACTAACAGGCTAAGCTTTTCATCCTCATGTTTACAACGATCAAAGAAATACAAATAAGAAGAAAATTTCTCAATATGTTTTCATGCAAGATAAAAAACTAGTAACAGTGATTTCCTGAAAGTAACTTATATTTTATTTGCCAGTCTATCTTGATAACTCCTCCCTATTTTAATAAGTAGAAATATACAACATTCATTTTTAAGTGAAGATCTTCTGAAAAACTCAAAGTAAGCACTCAAAAAACCACCTTCAGCAAATATCATGTTAGTCTTGAGCACACTGGTTCTGTGTGAAATTGTAACAGAAGTATTGTTCAAACTGTAAATTAAAGAAGAATTGTCTTAAGTTAGGAAAACTGTCCTGCTGA
>NW_009661371.1:6237784-6305423 GCF_000708025.1 Charadrius vociferus
GTCTGGTATCTGCATTTCAGATTTGTGTGTCCAAAGGCACCAGAAGCAGGTAGGAACAGGCCCTGTGGAGATTTAAAAGGTAATCAGACCTTCTGGTCACTTCTACACCACTGTACTTTAGTTTATAGTAGTTTACAACCTAGAGCTACTACATATGTATGCAATCTCAGATCCACAACAAAGAGCATGATGAAATTCCCACAATATTTTTCTATCAGCATCACCTCCTTTCACCTATACATTTACTTGGGTTATTCTTGGGTCTGCCCAGGCATTCTCTTTTGCTCATCTTGGAATTTGGCCCAAACAGGCTTTTATAGATTGGTCTAGATTGCTGGTCTGTATGGTGAAGTTCTGTACAATAATTCTGGTATTTTTGGGTAGAAAGGCTTCTTTGCGTATCTTAGACATAAACGTCTCTCTGGACTAATGCAGCAACATGGCATTTCTGTGGAGCACAGGACAGATCTACAATAGAAGGATGGCTCAGCTGGTCTGTTGCATATGCAGTCCAGTTTGCTTTACAAATACATGCCAATGTTGCTGGACAGATAAATCCAAAATATAAAAGCCCTCTGCCTCTAAAAAAGAGCACATAAATATCTCTCTACAAAACCACCTGTAAGCTCACCTGCTGCCTTCCCAATGATTTTCTACTAGCCATCGGCCAAAGTACAGTTTTATCAGTAGAGAGAAATTCTATCTGAGGTAAACAATAGATGTATTTTATCATTACATACTAAAAAACTTCATTCTGTATTATTTTTAACAGGTCATTAAAATATGTCCTTGAGTTGGTAAGTGATATGTTTATGATTTCTAGTGCAATTTATTTCTCCAGCAAAGACAGGTCGTAGCACTTCTGCCATCAGTCACTGCATCAGTGATGCTAAAACCTGGTAATTCAATTACTTAGCTATATGAACCTAACTGTGCATATGTTTTATTATCCTTTACTATATACAAAATGTTTGTCTTAAATGAGTAGATTGGTTTATAAGAAAATCAAAAGTAAAAACATTTGAGCCAAAACTACAGCGTAAGCTATAAAAAGTACATTACTACAAGTTTTCATCAACCCACGATTATTCTGTGTTTATTTGACCATAGGAGGATTAGATCTCTACTCATTTTAAAATATCATAGTAAAAATATCAGTGATAAAATGTTCAGTAATAGTCAATTTCATTACATGCAATAGATAGATGTGAAATAAATTGACTCAAAGCAGAGGACGTTTTGAAAAATATTTTTCAAATGTGCCACTTCAAAAGTAAAGATCTAAACTAAAAATAAAATACAAATTCTTACAGGACTAACATCATGCTTTTTCTGACAGTGTCTGAAAGACTATAAAGCCTTTAAATTATTAGAATCTATTCTAGAAATGGCTAAGCAGCCAGTACCGTATTCATTTAGCCTTTGTCCTTTTAAGCTTTCAGGGTGCTGTGTAGCCATAGTAACTATGCCTTTTCTCTGTGAAATCCATTAGCTGGTTTCAATCTGGGATTCAATACTACCATAAAATCAAAGCCAAAGATTAAAAAAAATTATGATTAAAAAAAAGATTATTGGTGACAAGCATTTCTTTTAAAAGCAATTTCTGCATATTTATGCTTTATATGTAACAGCAAAAGAAACCAAAAGGTTAAAAGGTCATCAACAGACAAATTCAAAATCAATTTAAAACTTGGTTACCATCAGGACTGACAGAATACCACCTCAAACTAGATCTCGGAGTGAAACTAGCTCTCATTTGCATTAAGTCAGTCAGTGCTGCTGGCTGGCCATCAAGCAAACAGCACAACACATGAGCTTTCAACCTCGCCATCTCACTCCCCTTCTGACAGCAGGCCAAGGTGCAAGTATTAGAGAGGAAGAGAGACCAGGATTTGCACTGCAATTCAGAGAAGCCCATACAAAAGATAAAAAATACCTTTGTTCTTACAGTATCCTTTGTGTGACAATACAGATGGACTACAAATAATCTGTTGAGTCTATACTGTAGAAGAATTCTACTGGTAGGAAATGGAAAGTCTTGGACTTTTATTCCATGTAGACAACTCTGAAAGAGGGCTGGTGTTTCAGAAGATGAGACAAGCTTTATCCTGTATCCTATTTGGATATGTTGGGTTTTGTCATGACAGCCCTGAGCAACTTCAGTGCCAGCTCAGTCCTGACATTGGTTACAGGTAAACTAAGCTAATGACACTGTTCACTCGAATCCTAATTACCAGGAGTTGCACTTGGCAACTAGGAGGAGCTATGTTTTTCTGCAAGTAGTGGAATATATTCCAGTCGGAATGTATTCCACAGCTGGAATCAGCAAAGTGTTGGAATATATTCCACAATCCACTAATTTAAAAATAAAGAATTCCTTGAGTCTTTGTACTGGATACAACATTCCTTAATTAAAAATTTTCATTGCTGCCTCAGCTGTTTAACTGTTAGTTCACCTTCTGCTGATTTGATTTTATACTTCTATTTGCTTCTGCATTATATTAAGATCAAACGATTCAAAGACAAAATATCTGCCGTGGTAAGAAGTGCACATGTTCAGGATGGGGGAAGGGAAGATTCCCACTAACAAGAGAATAAAGTAGTCGTATTTTATTTCTGCTTTCTAGCTCCTTATTCTGCTACTGCCCTTCTCATAACGAGCAATGAGCCCAAACAGCAAGGCCGTCTTCATATAAGATAAAGAAAAATCACTTGATTATTTTTAAGAGGTCACCAAAATTGTAAAATGAAATCATACTTGCATCCAATTGAAGAAAAAAAAAAAAAAAGAAAAAAAGAAAAGAAGAAAAAAAAAAACCTATCTCATGAGAGTTACCCGAGTTTAAAACTTCTACTTTTTCCTTTATAATACACAACTTGTAACATCTTGACTTCATTGAAATTAATATCAAAACTCCCATAAACTTCAGCAGGGCAAAGATTTCATCTTTATGACAAGGACGACATAAGAGGGAATTAAAGGTTACATGTCCTGTCACTATGGTAGAAGATGAAGTCATGTCATCCTACTTTCTACACCTGACTTAGCCAATGATTCTGTGATCTTCAGCTTGTCCCTGATCTAAACCAGAACGGCAGCACATTTTGGAAGTCAGTGTGTAAAGCACAATAAAAGCCCCAAAACCTTCTGGCAGTTCAACACTCAAAGAAAGATGCACAGAATGCTTCTTTCCAAATATTCCTGGTACTGTTTTTCAAATAAAAAAAAAAAACAGGCGGAGGCTCACCTTTACTTTAAAACACAGTAAGCATATTGAGGAAGGCAGGGATGTTCTTAACGGTTAGAACATTTTGACAAGACACTAGAGATCCAGATTCAATTTTATCCGAAGCATAAAGATACTCAAAGACACAAACCTTACTACTTGAAAACAAAAAAAACCAAAAAAAACCAAAAAAACCCAAACCTTTGTCATTAGCAATGACTGTGCAATTTCATCCACTCATGCTATAGAACAAAGTACTTCTATCCATATTGACAGTACAATCTGTGAACTATAATCATATGAAAGGAGAGCAGGATTTACAGCTGCTTTCCTTTTTCCACCCAGTCTTACTGCTGCAAAAGGCTCCTAAGCAGGAAGCAGCACTGATGGGACAAATCACAAGGAATTAAATCCAGCTCTGTGAATAGGAATTACCTAAAGGTGGAATAAAAGCAAATCAGAAAAGCTGTTGATCTGATACAGTATAAATAGGTGTAAGTGCTATCAAAAGTCTTGCAACTGTTTCAAAATCCCATGAAAGGTTTTGCAAATACTACAACTTAGAATGCTTTGAAAAATAGTAGTAGTGTTCTGTTCCCACAGGCTTCACATCAAAATATGGTGCAGCATTCTACCTGTACATGCCTGTTTACGTACCTTTACTATTTACCTAAATTTATTCTAAAAAGTTTTTTTTTCAAAATTCAAAAGCTATTGTTCCTTCCTTTTCCCCTTGACCTTTTAATAATTTCTAATTTATATAATAAAGCTAAAAGAAACACCAAAACTTTAAACCACATATTTTCATAGCTTTAGCTTTCACTGCATTAAATTCTAGGGGGTTAATGCCTTTAAAGCCCCAAGAATATTCTACAAGCTTTAAATTGTGAGGAAACACATGATAAACTTCTCTTTAAAACATTTGCTACCAATTAAAAGAAACTTGGAAGAGGACTAGTGACAGGAAGTTTCATTTTCCTTGACATTAGAAAACAAAAGAACCTCGCACAAATAAAACGTCCATGTAATATCTTCATTTGAGGAGGCTCTGTGAGGATGTTTTCTATGTCCAAGGATATTACTTCTTTCACATAAACCTCTCTCCTCACCCTCCATTTCAATACTCCGCAGTTGCCATAGTTACCATTTTATATGGCCATAGTGTGAGTAATGACCTTATATTCAATACATCCCCAAAGGCTCCAAGTTCACAAAATATTTCAAGATTTGCACAGAAATTTTGCCATGAAATTTCACTAAAAGATTGGCAGGTGCCAAAGCACATTCAAACAAATGTCTCTTCTTGAAGACTGGATATTTGCTGAACTCCAAACTTTCAGCCACAATATAAGTATAGGAACTGAATGAAGGTACAGGAACTGAAACCATGGCATGACTCAATTATGTTCTGACAATTTAGTCTTGTAATTTTACTTATAATTAGAATGGTTTTAAATAAGGACCGTGATCCAACTGTAAGCAGGTTTCCTCTTTCCAAATTCTAGAAAAATCACATGAAGAAAAATGCTAAAACATTGCTAAACCACAAGATAGTAAGCAGAACCTGAGCCTTCCTACAGCATTTACAGATTAATTTTCCCCACATGGTTTCAACACAGCTATCAGGAGCACAAATACACAAACTGCAATGGTTCTCCTAAGCTTGAAGGATGACAAAACCAATCACTGTGATGACAACCTAAGAGTCAGGTGTCATGCCCATAACAGATAGGTCACTGCATTCTTAACTACTGTCCTTTAATGAACAAAAGTAGGTATATTGGATTTCTGCATGAGGTCCCACAGCCTTGCTCTTATGGAATATAAAGAACTCTGCTTGGAGTAATTCTGAATTGTGACTGAAATCTTTTATGTAATACAGATTACTGTCTATTGACTGATCTATAAAATTCAGGTACACATTGCATCTATCCAAGGAGCAGAAATTCCAAAAAAGTGGAAATGAATCTGTGTTCACTGAATGAAGTGTTGGATCTTTGGGGCCCTCCTATAAGTTTCCAAATATGCAAAGGAGAACTCTTCTCCCTAATTTTCACTTAGATGAAAGCACACACAGGATTATGGAAACTGTCCTCTAACTTCCAAAAATGCAATAGTCACAGAAAAAACATAAGGTAAAGATTCAATAATTTGAAAGACACCTTTTAACGAATTTGAATAAACTACATCCCATTCAGTTTGTTCTATTCAGTTAGATCAGATGCCTTACATGCCACTCAATTTTTCTTTTGTCTTTCCTACTCTCCAAATCAAAAGAGAACATGATAAAATTACAAGAATCTATCTATATTACACCAATATCATGCTAACAGGCAAAGGGACCAAATTAAGTTAAGAAAACATAATATCCATCCACTTATTAGCATAAACACAATTTGTAAATCACTATTTTAGTCACACAGTATCAGTAGTTCAACAGTTAGCACTGAGGATCACAGTGTGTGAGAAGGTTATTTTCATATTCATCTTGTGAAATCCTGTGATCTTTCATATGCAGAGCAACATCAACCTGTCCCTAATCTCTTAAAACTGTACTCTTATGTAAACATCCCTGAAGATTCCATGTTGGTTTTAACCTTAGAATAACAATGACAAAAAGCCATCTGTGACAACCCTGCTCTTTGCAAATATATGCATTTATTTCCCTATTTAGTATGTTTGGGATCTTTCTCAACTATATATGGCCAAAATTTTTTAAGCCGCTCTTCTGATGACACTAACCCTGCTGATACCAGGTTTTTTCAATGTAGACAGACTGACTAGAAGGGTTCTTCTCTTTCCAACATTTCCCACCCTGGCCTGGCAGCAAAACAAGAGCACACTGGAAGATCAATGGATGGTCTAGAGCCAGATGAAGCAGATGCAAGTACTTCCCATGAGCCTCAGAAGGAAGCCAGATTTCTGCATCTGTTGATTGGCTTTTTAGGCGAATTATGCTAACACCATACTATTGCTTTCTGCAAATTATTTTTGTCTCTATGCACAGTCTGCCACGTTTGCACACGTACTTAAAAATCCTTGCTCATACTAACAGCTACTATCAAGCAAGTTCTCCTTCTAAAAGCAACAACGATCAACAATGAAAACTGTCCCAAAAGTGCTGGGCTCAAAGGGTTGTGGATCAGCAGTGCCAAGTCCAGCTGGAGGCCAGCCAAAGGCACACCCCAGGTGTCAATACGAAAGCCAATACTGTTCAAGATCTTCATTAATAACTTGCAAGGTGAGACAGAGTGGACCTTTAGCAAGTTCACAGATAACGTAAAACTAAGAGAAGTAGTTGATACACCAAAGGGTTGTGTTGCCATTCAGCAGAACCTTAACAGGCTGAGAAACGAGCAAACAGTAACCTCATGAAGTTCAACAAAGGGAAATGCAAAGTCCTGCAGCTGTGGAGGAATAATGCCAGGCACCAGCACAGTTTGGGGGCCAACTAACTGGAAAGCAGCTTTGCAGAGATGGGCTCGAGGGTGCGGGTGGACAAGCTGACCATGAGCCAGCAATGTGCCCTCACAGCAATGACAGACCACAGCAACTTGGCAGTGTCACCAGAAGTTCAAGGGAGGTGCTCCTTTCCCTCTCTTCAGTACTAGTGAGGAACATCTGGAGTGCTGGGTCCAGTTCTGAGCTCCCCAGTACAAAAGAGACATGGGCATAGTGAAGCAAGTCCAGCAAAAGGCCACAAAGATGATTAAGGGGCTGGAGCATCTTCTGTATGAGGAGAACCTGAGAGACATGGGGACATTCAGCACAGAGAAGAGAAGGCTCAGGGGAATCTTATCCATGTTTATAAGTACTTGACGGAAGGCATAAAAGAAAGACAGAGACAGGCTCTTACCAGTGGTGCCCAGTCACGGGACACAGGGAAACAGGCACTAACTGAAATACAGGAAATTCCAGTTAAACATCAGAAAAACCTTTCTTACCGTCAGATTGGTCAAACATTGGAAAATGTCACCCAGGATGCTTGTGGAGTCTTCATCCTTGTATGTGCTCAAAAAATGTCTCGACACAGTCCTGTGCAATCTACTCTAAGTGACCCTGCTGTAAGCAGAGGAGCTGTGCCAGACAATCTCCAGAGGTCCCTTCCAACCTCAACTATTTTGTGATTTTGTTAAGAACTAACATCTCTGGCTTTAAAATAGGGAACCCATGTGAGCTTTCTCTCCTACAATGAGAATTAACGCACCTACACAGTATTTTGTTACGATCCACTACGTTGTTGCATAGTGCTGACTTTATGAGCAACTACTATATTCTCATTATTGTCTGATTGTCTGTTGCTTTGAAAGTTACAATTCTCATCTGCATCAGCACCATTAGTGCCCAACTAATTATAAAAAAAAAAAATAATCTTAAAACAAACAAATAAACCAGGGAAGAGGGTTTATAGGAGTAAGTATTCTGTGATTTTTCAATTGCCTATCAATAAAATGATTTCATAATGCCACCACTTGGATTTTAGTGTGTAAGTTTTTCCAAGTACCAGCTGTTTTCCCAGTCCTGGTAAATTTTGCCTTTAATAAATCCAAATCCCAACCACCCTTATTCACTATACGAAATAGATATTACATGTCACTCAAAATTTAAAAAAAAAAAAACAACCTAAGTTTGTAATTCTCTATGAAGTGATCTGTACCTCTCATTTTGTATTTCCCACTTATGAGCAGACTTTTTTACAATTTAAATGTTATGTTACTCACCCATAACCTCCTTTTATGTCCTGTTTTGATGCTTTGTGAATAGAATATTCATCTAGCATTTAAATTAATATTTAATTGACTAATAGTGTCTTCATCACTAGTCTCTTTTTTTTATGCTGAATTCATTTTAACCTAGGTCTCTTCCATGCTACAAGTAACCAGGAGGCAGCTCAAATGATCGTTTTTTCTAGGATCAAGGAAGAAAATAAGAGCAGAAGGAAAAAAAAAAAGGGAGGGTTTTGGGGGTATTACTGACTTCAAAGTGTTTATGAATCTACCTCCTCAGAAACCAAAACAAAGTATACAACAGGGTGAAGGATACATGACCAGTGACAGGGCACATAAACTTCATCAGGTCACAGAGGATCTGCTGCTTGATGATGAAATACACTGGGGATATTTAAAGAGTAAGTCAGAGTGGTATCATAACATGGCCTATGCACTATGATTTCTGCAAAGAGGAAATAAGATTTGTTATCCATGATGGTGATGTTCAGAAGTAGCATTGGCACATTTAGATGACCAGCTATCCTAGTGCACCTCACTGCTAAACCAATGAAGTCTTACTTTACAACCTAAGTAAAGTACTACTGGAGTTCCTGCACATTTAAGATGCACTTACAATGGAAATGTTCCTGCCTTAAAGTTGCAGCAAGAAGTCTGAGTTAGTGCCTCAGGTAATCCCATTTCTGAAACGGGAGAAACATGCAAAGCACTGTTTTACCAGTGCCAGCCCCTCTGACTTAACGTCTGCAGTCTACAGTTCAGTACACTCTATTCTCAAAACTTCCATTGCATAAACTCCTTATTTTCTCTGCTAAAGAAGATGCATTATTATGCCTTTATATCAATTAAACCCCAAAACTACAATTCCCCTAGAAAATTTGTGCAACATATCTGCCAGATAATAAGTATGCCCTGAATTCCTCAAACAGATAGCTAGTGTTAAGAGAAGTCGTAATAAAGAATTTGCTGTGGCATCAAAAGCATTTTTATTTTAAACTTTTATTTTCCCCATTCTCAGGAAAAGAACCAAAATAAAAACCAAAGCCCAGCTCCATTTTACTTATGCGCAAGCAAGGTACATCTTCTCAGAATTTCTTCCAGTAAATACTCATGGAATACCAGCATTTCAAACCACTGCTACATTGCATATATTCTACGCTTCATAAACTCAAGTTATTATTTAGCCACTGAAAACATCAGAATACAATCACCACTTTGCCTCTTTAAAGGTTTTCCTGTAGCTGACTTCTGAAGACCAAGAGGGTTTCAGTAGAATTGAAAAAGGGTGTTATAAAATAAAAAAAAAAAAAAAAAGGTAAGCTCTGCAATTTAAACAAAGACTGGCACTTGTTTCTCTGCTTCTTGCATAAGTGTGCTACTGCACATCGTAACTGCTGACCATATTTACCAGAGTTTTAAGTGGATTTACCTGCACTACTGCTTTAAGCTGAAGTCGTCAAGTACAATAACAGGGCTTCTAAATTGATGCAGTATGTTTTTCTTGAAAACGAACTAGAATGAAATCTTGGAATAAAGAAATTTGGTTCTAAAGGGTAAGCAGAACGAGAAGTTTTCACAAAGCCGTCTTCCCCCATGCCCCGTCCCTGCACAGCAATTTCCTTTTTACTGCGCTCAGACCAAGGCTGAACTTCCAGCAATCCTCTGGTTTGTAACAAACTCCAGCCTGTTCCATTTCAATCTTCCAGAAGACTTTTCTAACCACATGTAAAACTAGAACCCACAGACATACAGCCTGCCTGCTTCTTAAAAGCCCATCTTGCCGCCTCTTTTAAGCCTTCCCAGCAGCTCCGACACAGTCTTCGACTCCCTGCTCCACTCAACGCTATCAAATTCTCTCTCCAGGCAAATCTGGGGAGCTGCTTGTTGGGAAGGAGCAGTTCCCCCTTCCTCCCCAAGATTTCTACCCAATCCACTCTTTAGCATTTGGAGGAAGGGCAGCCCTCTTCCACGCCGCTCCAGCTATGCGCCTTTCAGCAGAAGAGGATACGGAGCAGGTAGTAAACTGCAAACTAACTGCACCAACCATCCATCACCCATGCAGACTCTTCAGTGATTAGGTAGATAACATCTCTACAGATGTACAATTTTGGAACGACTCGAGGTTAAGTTCTTATGAGAAACATCCGATTTCTGTAGATTCCTTCCCACTATCTAAATAGCATTTGTTCTCTTGTACTTATGTTTTTCCAGTACACTCTGCCTCACTGAAGTACTACGTGCTAGCTAACATACTCTTAAGGATCCCATAGTGAAAGCTGGGAGGCTTTTGTCATTAATTATTTCAGACATCAAGTTCTGCATCTCAAAGCTCAATCACTGCACTGCACTTAAGTAAATATCCCCGAGACACATCATCAAGCAGATTTTCCACGTCATCCGTAGAGGCTGAAAATTGTCTTCCTATTATAGTTCACTTGAAATGGAACTGAATTGAGAAAGGAAATGATCATCTTATTCCAGGTCTCAGCTGAGATGTCAAACCACAGAGAAAAAAAAATAGACTCTTCAGAAAAGGAAAAAAAAAAAAATAGAAAAAAACCACCCACTAACATAGTTAGCACTAAGGCAAACCTACCCAGAACATTAATAGAAAAGGCCTATAGAGTCTATACGCAAAAACATGCTTCTGGCCTTTAAGACAGAGGTCAGTCAATGGGCTAGAGAGCGAGCACGACAGTGAGTGAGTGCATACATGTCCATATGGCTGTACTTTTCATGATCATGTGGCTGCATCTGCAACTGGCATCATACATTCATAGATCTCATGAAATTGCCAAAATACTTCTAACTCTCAGAGCTGCCATCAGGTCTTTTAGTTAAAGAGGAATTCATTGCTCACAGTAAACATTTTCCAAAACATCTTATTATATCCGATTTCTTCTTTCAAACTCTGAAATCCTCTCTCCAACTGTTAGTAGGAATATTCTTATTTTATCTAAAGTCTATTTGTGTAATCAAGAAAAAGAATGATAGCATGCAACTATTAAACTGCTTCAAATGCGGCAAAGAGTATACTACATCCAAAAATGATGTACAACCTGAAGATGTAAACAAGGATAAAAAGTAATAAATGCCTTTCCCTCTGAATATCCCAGATGGCCTTTTGACAATAACACCTACCTCTATAACTACTTTCTATTGATTCAACAATTTTAAAAAAAAAAAAAGGGTAATAAATTGAAAACCACTCACAGGCAAGATTCACAGCTGGAGTTGTGGCTATTTACGCTAAGGTCAATGATGTCTGTGAGAATGTAAATTTTGTCTTCTGCTCTATATCTGGCATAGTATCGAGTGCCAGGTTTCAGTCCACAACTTTAGGCGATCAGTGGTTTAGCTTAAATATAGCGATAAGACTGTAAAAGAGCTCTGGAATAAACAAACATAACAAACAACTCCGCTCCAAAAGCAAAGTAGAATTGCCTGCCCCAGGAGATAGGTTTATCTGTGCCAAACCAGAGTTTTCTAGTTGTAAAAGGCTCTAGCATATATGCCTGACCTACCTAGAAATCATCAAAACTCTCTCACTGGCATTTACAAACTCAACCTTTCAATGTAAGCATAGTGCAAAACCAAAAACCAAGTCTTCTCATCAATGACAAGAAGAAAGCCAGTGCACAAACCTCTTCCTTAAGGAAAGAAAAGGAATAATAAACCATAGACAGACGTCAGTTACCTGGCAGACTAACACCCTCAACTACTCTAGCAATATGGTTGCAGAATACAACACAGTTCAATTGCCAACACAGTTAGTTTTAATACCAAGCACAGAGATTGAAAACTTCAAGTCATAAATGGACGATGAATGAACAATTAACATATTGGAAAACAGAGTGAATGGAAGAAATAACAAACCAGATTCTGGGTAATGTTTAATCTAACTACCGTTTCTAGCTATTTTCAGTACAACTAATGACAAATTCAAATTACTAACATTTACGTCAATAAGAAACAAGACAAATCTAAGGATAGGAATCGATAATAGACAGCACTTTTTTCTTTTTTTTCACCTTTTTTTTTTTTTTAAATGTAGACAACAGACTGACTGACTTGTCATGACAAAACCAAAATCTCGCATATGGCTTGCTGTGACTTGATAAATCTCCAGTCAAAAAAAAAGAAAAGAAAAAAAAAGAAAATTGACGCATACTAGTCCAGCAGATAACTAGGATTTGATGGCACAGTCCAAGAGTTTCTTTTGTCCCTTTCTTGCTTCTGTTAGCTGCCAACGACCTCGTTTTGTGGTATATAGATTTCTTCAGGGTACTTTTTTTTTAAAAAAAAAACTTCTATTCATTCAGATCCATGTTTTAATTATCACTGAAGCAAATCTCCAGTATTTCAGTTCTTGCTCCTTTGCGAGTTAAAAAATAAAGATAGTATCTATAATTGTTTTTTTTTGCTGCCTGGTTGATTAGATTCATAAACATACTGTATGGGGAGCCAAACTCTCACAGGACTAGCCTAATTAAGAAGTCAAATTGCTATGCTGATTACAGACACTCTTCATGAACTTTAAAATCAATAGTTCTCAGAGTAATCTCAAATCTTGTGCAGAGTTTCAGGAAACAATTATGCTTTTTGGTTTTATCAGAGTATTACAATTTTCATGTCAGAGAAAGACTTACATATGGATATTTTAAAAATTTGCTTTCTAAAAGCATAGCTGCCACCACTTTACTCACATACTTGCCAACACAACCACAAAACAAAAATTCGTTTCAGTGCTGTGAAATATTCTCAGTTTTGCGATGTAGATTCTGACTTGATATTTCAGAATAAAAATACTGAAGTTCTAGTTCAGGAAATCACAATGATCAAGTCAAATAGGTAAGAGAGCAACCTGCTGAGGGAGCTCGTCGCCTACCTTATTAACCTACTGAGGGTTGGTTAAAGGCTAAAGATAAAGGGCTAATTCAGAATAATTCTGCCTTCTTGCAATAAACAGATCCTTCATGATCCAAAGTTTCTTTAGCCCTAACTTTCAGGCATGTACAAAGCACCTAGACTAAAAGGAGACCTCGGCTGTTTTTGAAGAAGTGAAAAAAAATCCCAAGAGAGACATAGAATTATGAAAAAGAGAAGTTTTGCCATTTAAAAATTCTAACTCTTCCACAAAAGCTATGGTACCAGCAATCAAAATCCTCTGATTAGCATAATTCATGGACCAATTGTCACTATTGTCACATCGCAATTTCCAATTACTTTTTTATTTTGAGAACAACAGAGTATTTACAAAAAGAAAATCCTCCTCACATAGGATACTGCTTCCAAAAGCTTCATATTTCACCACTACAGGTTTAAACATAAGCAGGGTGAATCCAGCACAGAACAATGACATATACTTCCAACCTGGCGCCCTAAAGGTCTCTTTGGTAACCATGGTATTTCACTACTGGATAGATAAAGATATAGCATGTATCTTTTCCTTCTAAGAGTTTCTCTGATAAATTAATGAATGAAGCTAAAATTTAGTTCTTTAGTCATCAGAACAAAAGAAAAGTTTCCAGAAGTAACCTAAAGAAGCAATCTATCTCAGAGGAGAAAAAGAAATAAGAGGAGGAAAGGATTACTCCTGTATGCTCAAACTATATTTATGTAAGAAGCATGGTCTGTCATTTGGGACATTGCAATGATCGGAAATAATGGTCTGAAATTCGGACAAAAATAAAAATGGGATACTATGGAAAACTTTCATATATTGATATTTATGAGGCTATAAAATGTTAAAAAGTATGTAGTTGAAACAGATAGGACATTTAAAGTGTAACAAATGCCATACTCAAAAAAGTATAAATTGCAGCTCAGTAAGTTTATTTTCTACCTTTGATGTCTATTATTCATTCCAACATTTTCTGCTGAAGTAAACATTTGGGAAAAAAAAAAAAGAAAGAAACCAAAATGTCGTTTCCTTATTCCATGAAACAATAAATCTCTGTTTTACTTCTAAGTATTCAAAAAGGTATGAATTAGAATTACACACATGCACTGGGAAAATGCAGGAACACTTATCATACAACACATACCAACACTTACTACTTGGGCAGAAATTTAGCATCTGAAACATCCCCAGAATGGTATTGTCATATCCTTTTGAAAAGAAAACTACATTATTTTTAATTGATATAAAAGTAACACAAAAGATTTTAAATATAAAAAATGGAAGTTACAGCTTTCCTTTCAAAACTCACAGCCCTGTGGACTCAATACATATTGAGACATGACAGAAAAGATACAGGTGGGATCCAAAATAAAGCAGTTTAGAATATGCTGTTGTGCAAAGTTCAGTGCATATGTTATACAAGACAGTATTAAAGCACTGGATATCTGTAAGCAGGGAAATTAACAAATACAGTAGGGGATGGCAATTTACAAATATTTTATAACTACAGAGATGCAAATATCTTATTTTTGGTTGACCAAAAAGATAAAAATAAATATAGACCATTTTTGGTCAGTTGGAACAATTAAAAATTTCTGGTTAATCAAAAAAAATACAAAAATTATCTGTTTTCTCAAAGTGTTTCATGAATATTCACCCCAGCATGCTATGTTTCAGTTTGACATGGTGTAAGAAGGGGCCTGGTATTTTAAGAACACGGAAGTAAATGTCAAAACTTTGTGATGTTTTTCACTGAGAAGCATCAGACTTCAGCATTTTCAACATGGAATAGTATCTTTTTCACTTTGTTTTTTCTTCTTCAGAAAAATATAGGCCGTTTTCTTCTGGAATGAACAAATCACCAAAGACAGAAAACATATGTGTAGTTTCAGTTGACTCAGATATGAATCCTGTGAAAAAGTTACCTCTACCCATTAATCCCGCAGAACTATTGACTTTTGGAGTTTTCTCAATTTGTTTTTTGTGTACTGTCCAACTTCGTCAACTTCTCCAACTTAAAGGGAGAAGTGTTAAGTGTTAGACATATGTGTGCCTTTAAAGTTTGTTTTGCCTTTTTTTATTATTGTATTTTGTTGTCGTTTTGTTTGTTGCTTGTTTAATAAATAGTATTATACCTACTGGTTGAAGTAGGCTCATTAATACTAGTTTGCTGTATTGGCTTCTCAGTTGAACACACCAGTACTTTCCACTGAATTAATAAGAGTTTACTAGGAAAATTTCTTCACCACCTCACCTGAATCCCCAAGCCAATACTTCTTATATCACACTGTGATTGCAGGAATTTCTTATTTACAAATTCTGTATGTATCAAATGTTAAAACAGGAACAGAGCTGTCATTATTTCCAAGTACGCAGATTACAGGCCATTTTTATGCCTATATGGGAAAAAATTCTCATAGGATACTTCGTTTTCATGTTATGTCCTAGAGCTACATGATAAGTTTGATAGACAACTAATAAAATAAACAAGAAACTAACAGGATGAATTCCCTTATCACACCAGCTAGAAACTCTTCTTTTAACCTGTACAAGTTTCAGGTGCATGAGATATTCCATTATAACAGTAGCACTAAATGATAACTATAATATGCAGAATTAGTTGCTCATCATTCTATGACAAGTTCAAGCGCAGCCTGTACAAGTTTCACTGTTCATCATGTGTAAAATTCACACTTAAATTTTAACAAATTTTCCCCACTCCATAACTATTTGTAAAGCTGAGATTTCAGTATGATTCTATTTCATAACATTTTCTGTAAAAACAAGCCTACCCACAAGCAACATCACTGTCTTACGCAGACCTTACTGCTGATTTGTTGCATTCCTTATACATAGAATTCTCTTAATCTGCTGGGAATAATATAATCTACAGCTATGAAGTCAAAACTCTACCATGGAATTACATTGAATAAGCGTATAAATACAAGCATTTATTCAATATTACGTAGACGGCTGACAAAATAATGAGTACTGAAGCCTGAATGGCACACATCTCAATTAAGAAACAGTCACTAAATTCAGACATCCCTCAAGAGCACTCATCTGTTTGAGGGAACTAGAGATGGAGTACCACAGTTCGGGGACAGAAAGTCTAAAATGCACATAGCTGAACACACACCACAAATTTAGCCTCAACAACATTTTAGAAGCCAGGGGATTGAACTGGAACATAAATGCACTGTTTTTATGGTATACAGTTCCAAGGTATTAAGATTAACTCTGATGTGGTGCTTGCGGTCTTCCAGCAGAGTAAGAATGAGTGCAGAAAGACTCACCTTTCTCCCTCTGTCCCACCTAGTTCTTCTGAGCCCAACGAAGGTATTTACAATCTGTGGTTGGGCCTATACTTTGATTATATGATTATAATCATTTAATAGATAAATTAATTGTCACCAAAACTATTGATAAAGTTAAGGACCATATAAAAGCTGAGTATTATTATTGTTTTCATTTATTACGCAAAAAAGACTCAATCTTATACACACAATTTTTAAAATCAGCATCAATGGTTTCACGTTTTATTTTAAGGCTACTTTTCCCCCATGTAAGAAAGCAAAACAATCCTATGATTCAATGCAACAATTATCAGTGCAATAAGTAGAATTAGCAGTCTAATTTCAAGTAAAATTAATTCATCAGATCCCTTTCTGGATTATTTACCAAGAGGCACTTCCATAAAATTCATCTATAAAAATCTAGATGGGGAAAAAGATATTAATGACTAAATCCCATGAATTTCACCAGTCTTGCAGAAAAAAAAATGCTGCCAAAGAGCTGATTTTGATTATGGATAAAGTTCTACTTACCTAAGACAGATCAAAGTTTCTCAGAAAAATATCTTACTTGAATGTTTATGTCATTACTACCAATATTATTACTTTAAACTGAGGCTAAACAAAACAAAACAAAAAAATCTATCAAAAGTATCATGCTTCTAAAAAAGTGTTATATTGCATCACAAGAATGAACATATATTGAAAGTAAGTAGCCAACAGCACAATAATAGCATCCTATTCTTGGAACTGAGCAATTTTTTTAACTTTAAATAGCTACAATGTAGTACATATAATCTAAGGGAGAGGTGGAGGAAAACCACCATTGATTCTCTATCCCCTCAACAATACGTAATTGGACCCAGAAGCTGAATAGTACAGATTAGCATTAAAATACCAGTCAATTATTACTAGCTGTAATATAACATTCTGAATGGACAGTACTTCGAACAAATACATGCAGTGTTAACTAGAGCATGGAGGCCAACAGATGTCTGAATAAAAAGAGCCAGGGACTCCTGTTAATTTCAATTAGTGATGCAATTCACTCTTACCTTATACAATCTTTAGTTATCTGTACTATTTCAGCATGACAACAAGAATCTACAAATACATGATTACAGTAAAGAAGAGCTCTGCAGAAGCCCACAATGTGCACATTTTTTCCTCACCTAGGCAAGAGTTTGTGTTCAGAAAGAAAATGGATAATCAATTGTGATGGAATAGGGACAAACTTGAAGTATTCTGTAATTATTGTACTGTTCCTGTGAAATGCCACATCTCGTAGACCAGCTATAAAAGGCTTGGAACTTGATACATTACTATTTCAACGGAATGACAACAGGGTATTAAGCTGAATTAAGTTTTCTAAATAGATAGTCTCAGCTCTCAGGTGTCCGCATTAAGGGTTCAGGGGAGTATTTGGCCTCTGACTCAATTTTTGTATGAAAGAAGATTTCAGTAAATGATTCAGTGTTCTTGGAGCCAAATGTAACAGCTCAAAGTAGGTTTGTATTATCAATCGCCTTCGCAGAATGATAGCACTGACCACCTATGATACGCTAAGAGAGATCAGAGAGGCAATGAGGGAAAGAAATACAGTTGTAATGGCAGATACCCATGAATATCAGGCAAGCATCACACTGGGACACAAAGCAGAGTAGAAAGTTTTAGCACTACAATAATCATTTCATGGAGAGCTGGTTAGGGAAACCATTAGAAACGCAGTCCCAGACTTAGTATTGAATAGTATGCAGGATCTTCTTCAAAATTTTTCTATTGAAAGGCACGCTAATAACACATTCAGATTCAATATCCCTACAGGGGTTACAAAAGCCAGAAAATCCACCACAGTTGTATGCGACTTCCAAAAGGAAAATGACACAGAAATGAGACAGCATATTAAAAAGAAGATAAAAGGAACTGCTAAAAGAATTAAATCCCAGAGACATCATATATATCAGTGAAAGACACCATATTGAAAACACAGTGCTGGCACACATCATTTTTTAAGAAAGGCTGGATTAAAAGTTAAGAGGAAACTACTTTGGAGAAACAGGCTAAGAGCAACTTTCAGAAACAGGAAAACAACAACAACAAAATCCAATCATTGAAAAGCTTAGGTTATGCTCAGATGAAGATAAAAGGAATTAAACAAATAAATACAAACAGGTTAAAAAAAAAAAAAACACACAAAACCCCACAAACAGTTTAAGGAGTAATACAGAAATTAGAGCTACATACTAAATGCAACCCTAATCAGAGCTATGCATCTGCTAAAAATTCTGTAGCACCAGCTGATGATCAAGATACAAAGAAATACCCACAGAGGATAACAACATTTCAGTGACATTAAAAAAAAAAAAAATTCTTGCACTGATATTCGCTATGAAAAGCAGAGGGAAAACCCCTGGAAGCAACCCTACTTCTATTCCTTCATTCCAACAGCAAGATTACTCCCTGGAGCTGAGGAGACAGTATAATCCTGCTTAAGTTTGGAGAACGTCTTGCACTGACTAGCTTCAGCTTCTAACCCCTTTAGAATTCACAATAAACTTCCGGAAGATACTGAATTTGATTGGAAAGTAACGCTCGCGTTAACTAAGTTGGGCTTTTGTTCTATTACTCATTTTAACCTTCAATTTAGCAGGGCTAAATTCTGCTTTATTTCTTTCAATCATAATGGAATAAGAACTAAGGGCTGCCACTCTCAATCCATAATATTACACAGCAGCCAGAGAGCCTAGAAACATCTACTGTGCTGAACAATTAACAATGAATTGTGCAGATCAGGTGAACTTCTGAAACTGATCTGGTTTGCCATAAAAGTCAGGCAACAGTAAGGAGAAGAGGTGCAACTTAAAAAGCTCTGATGATTGCTGCTTTCCCAGAATTGCTTCTGGGTAACTCCTTAACACTCCATTCATTTCATATCTACTACAAGTGATGCATCCATGCAAAGCTCTTTTAAAAATATCGTTTGCTATTTTATCACATTCCTAAATGTGGTCTATCAAGACCCAGTAGCTTCTGGTGGTTTTACGCTTGAAAACATGTCAGCCAAAACTAAAAATGCAGACAATACCTGCTTTGCTGAAACATGGAATATGAAAATGAAGAACAGTTGGCAAAGATCTAGGTTCTAAAATCTAATGAAAAAATACAGCTAGTTGTAAAATTGCATTTTTGCAGAAGGTAAAAAAAGTGAAAAACTGTCTCGATGCTAGGGGTAGGACTTTTGCACTGGTGTTTTCCTTCAAAGACTACTCCTGTTGATAAATGATATTGCAGTGAGAACATTCACATCACCCTCCTTTGGTTGCCAGCTTTCTAGCCATTTTGTCATGTCTCTCACTCCTGTTGCAAGGAAAATGGTAAAATTTGACATCTAAAGGCACAACTCACCTATCTTGCCCCTACAAGCATCTGGATATTTACTGTCAGATAACAATGTATCCTGTTGTCAACTGACTCAGTTATGGTTTAATTGTTTTTTATACAGCTACACTTTTCTTATTTGCATTTTTAAATAAAAAATATCAGTGTTAACCTGTGCAAACTAAGTTTTATCTAAATAATGCTGTAAATACATGTTGATTATGACCACAATGCTAAGGTGTCATCATCAGTGCTCTACTTTTCAATGGCTACATCTGAATTCCCTCTCTCCTGCCAGAACTAAGTGATATGCCAGCAAGAATCATAGAATGGTTTAGGTTGGAAGGGACCTTAAAGATCATTGAGTTCCAACCTCCCCACCGTAGGCAGGGACACCTCCCACTAGACCAGGTTGCCCAAGGCCACATCCAGCCTGGCCTTGAACACCTCCAGGGATGAGGCCTCAACAACCTCTCTGGGAAACCTGTTCCAGTGCCTTACCATCCTCAAAGTGAAAAATTTCTTCCTAATGTTTAATCTAAACCTGCCCTCTTCCAGTTTAAAGCCATTCCCCCTTATCCTATCACTACATGCCCTAGTAAAAAGTCCTTCCCCAGCTCTCCTGGAGGCCCCCTTTAGGGACTGGAAGGCTGCAATCAGATCTCCCTGGAGCCTTCTCTTCTCCAGGCTGAACAGCCCCAACTCTCTCAGCCTCTCCTATAGCAGCGGTGCTCCAGCCCTTGGATCATCCTCATGGCTCTCCTCTGGACATGCTCCAGCAGGTCCATGTCTTTCTTATGTTGGGGACTCCAGAGCTGGATGCAGTACTCCAGGTGGGGTCTCATAAGAGTGGAGTAGAGGGGCAGAATCACCTCCCTTGACCTTCTGGCCACACTTCTGATGCAGCCCAGGATACGGTTGGCCTTCTCAGCTGCGATCGCACAAAACTCTGTCATGGATGTAATCCTAGCATTCAAAACATAGCTGTTACAAACAAGTTGCTGATTTCCAAGTGTACAATCACTTGGAAGTGACCAGCGTACAAGCTGTCTGCACACTTCCTTTGTTTGATTCAGGTTTCCCCATACAAGTTAGTGACAAAGTCACAAATGGTGAAAGATAATGAAGAAACAAATGTAAAGCTACTACCCTGCGTATACATAGGAGTATCTCTTAATGCTACACTGGTTTTGTGCCTGGATACAAATAACAAAACCAGTTCTGAACTGACAAAAAACCAAACAAACAAACAAAAAAAAAAAAAACCACCAAACAAACCAACCAAAAAGTCTCCCAAAACTGAGTACTTCACACAAGCAAATTCTTTGGGACTCCAGAAATAAACAAAACCAAAACCAAAACAGCAACAAAAAAACCCACCTCCCCAGTATGAAAGGCAGTATTAGCACACAAATAGGATATTAAAAATAATCTCACATGTATGATCCAATTGTTCCCCTCCATCAGGCTGAGGTGTCACCCAGGCATTATGGCCAAGACAACGTATTCTATATGCCCTCTTCCCTGCCCACAGAAACGTGGTGAGGATCCTTCCAGCTCTACTGATTCAGCTTCTCCAGGCCAAGCTCAGTACAAAAATCTCAAGAAAGATTTTCAGACAGACTTTTTTAATAAAAGGCTGAATAATATCTATGCCTCAGAAGAGCTGTTTCTTTGCCAGCACTGTTCTTTACCAGTCGTTACACTCCGCTCCCATAGTAACTCAAAACAAATGCTGTGCATTTCCAGGTATATTTTTTCTGTTTTGCTCTAAGTACTGCTAGACTAGAAAGACTTCTCAAACCTTAAATTCACTATATGCTCTCATTACCATGATTTCTGATCAACAATTAAGAAAAACTTTAAAAAGATAATCAGTACACATAAAAGCAATTATAATGAGATTTGGATCAGAGCAATAAAGCAAGCAGATACAATGCAAGAGCCTGAGGCATGAGAGACAGGCCTTCACGATCACTTGACCTTCAGCACTCTGCAGTCAACTGGAGAAAGAAAATGGACAGGGGACTGGTTACGGTGAAGAGGCAGTTTAGCGTGTGGCTCCTTACCTACCTTTCAGTGTATTAGTCATCAAATTTCCATTCACATTTACTGCTCACAAAAGCTTACACACAAATGTAACCATCCAGGTGGGCTTGCTAATGCTGACACAGCAAGTGTGGAAGAAAACTTGGTATTTCAAGGAATGATTTCAGGGTTAAAAACTTCACTGTACATACCTTATTTTGCCTCCCTTCTGCTCCTATCAACATAGTAAAATATTACCCAGCATGTACTCACAGAAGAAAAAACACATTCCCAAAAGCTATGCCGCAACTCGAGAGGAGGTTAACAGTGAGATGAATACCTTACCACACTCCCTGGGGAACAAGATGGGAGGATATAAATTGTGTGATAACAATCTTGCAAATCAATTCTTTCAGAGTAAAAATAATCTTCACACAGTTAATATTCACGTCAGGACTTAAGAAAAAGCAGGTTAGAGGGACAAGTCCTACACATAGTGGGGTTTTTGTTTTTAAGTGCAGTGCATTAAATAGAAACAAGCCTACCATTAGCGTGACCGAACAGCTTCAGTACCAAATTCTCCTAACAAGTATTTGGGAAGGAAAAGGAACAGCAACAACAGAAGATTGTTGATCCACTCTACATAACAACATCACCGTCAAACTGAGAAAATGCATTTAAGTATTACGCTTTAGTAGAAGCTTTTATTATAACTGAAGGTAGAGATAATAAAATACTTGCTATATTTCTTTATTTAATTCAACATAAGTCTTTGTAGCAGTGGCAGCAGAAATCATAATAGATATGGTTAGCTGTACGTGCAATCCAAGCTTATTCCCTTTCCTTAAATTGGCTCTTAAAACAAGTTACTCCATAGACATGTAGTATCCTGAGCTTGGAGATAATTTCAGAAAAACACACAGACCTCTGCAAATGAAAGCCCATGATGACATGACTTACATGTCTTCGTTCAATTCAGTGAAATTCAGTAACGTAAACTCCTAACAGCTAATGAAAAGCTTCTCAGAAAAGAACTGAAATAAAACATAATTAAATGAAAAAAAAAAAAAAGATCTATTTTAAATTCTAATTACTAGGTGTCTGTCAAAATACATTTCATCTAATTAACTGCACACACCCAGAGCTTGCATCTTCTTATTGTCTGTTGTGATACGACAAGGAATTCTACTACAAAGCCACTGAATCACTACCCTAGCTAAACAAATAGTATGTTTCATAAAGAAGCAAAGTTTGCAGGGGAAAAATATTGGTTTTGTTAAACCAACTGATAGCAAGTGACCCCAGAGAGAAACTTTTGGCACACAAGACCTTCATCAGGTCAGGAAGAGAGAGCAAATGACATTATCTCATTAGAAGAAAATTGTAAACAGGTAATTTACAAACAGCTACATAGAAACAGAAAATTATTTATGTTTCTGAGAATTTTAATCAATCTTCTCAATTGTTTACACTAGAATCTCAGTCTTTTGCAAACAGTACTCCCATCAGCATCTACAGCGAAGGCACCGCCTTGTCCAGAAGAGCTGGCAAACACAACCTTGTTTAACAAGTACTATGGCAATCAAAGTTGCACTTTTGGTACACAGCTAGTTACTAAATGTCTTTCTTTTTGTTTTTCTCCACCAAGAGCTGAATGGTTCAATGATACACAACAGAAAAAGTTCTTTCACTTCTACGTTTATGGCCCAAATACATGTTGGCTACTTAATTGTCCTATTCTGACAGCCATAGAATAGCCTCCCTCAGAAAAGGGGCTGACATATTGAAAAGTTCTATAGAGAACTACTTCTTTCCTGGAGTTTTTATGGGTATAAAATCTAAGCTTGAAGACAAGGTGCTGATCCATAATCACAACTGCTAAATTGCAGATCAACTGTGAGTTTTAACACCAATGAATGGAATAGCACCTGAGAATGTAATGCTAACTTGAGGACTATTGAGCAAGTCTGGAGAGATTTAACAGACTTCCTGTTTCTGAAATAACAAAATAGTATCAACAAATGATTAATACATTTATCTCACTGTATTTGCAAGGCCAAGAAGGGCAGGAGTGCAGTTTTAAATCTTATCTTCTCCAAAATTTAGGCCATTTACTCAAGAGTGCAGTGAGTTGCCTTCTGTGCCCAGGAATCCTCACCATTGAACAGGGGCAAGCACTCCATTTTTAAAACGACCATCAGAACACTGAAGACAGAAGACACTACCCTCACTTCGTACAACATCTTCACAAGACAATTTGCCCAACTTGCAAAAGAAACGTGTTCAGCTCCCTCCTGAACTTGAGGAGACTAAATCCATGTTATCCACGTCCTCCACACCCTTGCAGACTGTGTTACTCACCAGGTTTCTGAAAGTGTACTGATAAGAATTTTAAAAGTAAATAAATAAGAAAAACTGAGGCAGGACAGCAAGAACACAGCTAGCTAGACCTGTGCAGATCATGAGTCAGAGAAGACAGGAATTACAAGTTGCATTACTTGCTCTGAAGATTCTCTACAGATTCTTACTTTGGGACAGAGTTCACTAAGGGACACTTGCCCAAAAGTCAGTTCGGATTTCTCTGAAACACAGTAAACCAAATAAGAACCTATGGATAAAGATCAGGATCTTTATCTTCTTCCCGACAATAAATACTACTGTCTTAAGCAGACACTAGCTAATACTATTTTCCAAGTTCAGTATGTGGAAAAAAGCAGCAGCAACTATTCTCCTGTGCATTCAAAAGACAATCTTAATAGGTCTCATCACGGTCAAATTCACTTTAGAAATGGCAAAATTATCAGCCTTTTGGTCTCGCCGGTCTCTCACATCCTTTCCAATCACTGTATTACACTTTACTATTCTACCTGGACTGCATCCTTAGCAAATCTGCAGATGACACTGAAGGAGAAGAAATGGCTGGCATAAACAGCAGAACTTTGACTGAGAGAAACCTCCGTAAAGAGGACTGGGTTAACCTCATAAAGGTTAACACAGAAAAGTACAAACTTTTATACCTGCAGCAACATAACTCAACTGCAGTGTAGGCCAGCAGTTAACTGCTGGAGCGGTCCCAGCACTTATGGTGGACTCCAAGCAGCCAACAGTGCCCTCTCGTCATGAATAAAGAAAACTGTATCCTGAACATCATTAACAGACAACAGGGCCCACAGAACAAGAGAAGTTTTTCTCATCTTACACTTTCTACCAGTGAGGTTGGAATACTACACAGCCAGTTTTTGCACCCTGACTTCAAGAGCAATGTGGAGAGGTCCAACAGAGGACTGTCACAATGGTCAGGGGACCAGAGCACATGATCCACAAGGAGAGGTTGAGGACACTGGCCTTGTTCAGTCTGCTGAATACCAGGCTGTAGGGGCAAGCTGACATGAAGGCGAACTGCAAAGACAAGGAAGCCAAATTCTCAGTAGTGGCAAACAGCTAAGCACAGGGAAACAGCCCCAAACTGGCATTTGAGAGTTTCTGGCTGAACATTAGGGAGACAACATTTCCCTATGAGAGTAATGCAGCCCTGGATCAGGTTGTCCATGGAGGTTATGGAATTTTCACATCCTTGAAGGTGTCCAAGACCAGCCAGAGTCTCCAGAGACCTGATCTTGTGCTGGCCATAGCCCACCTCTGATGGAAGTTTGGACTAAGTGACCCCTGAGGTCCTCTCCAACACACACGTCTATGATTCACTCCATGCTCAGCTGGGAACTGCTTTCATGGCTGCCTCTTACTCTCAGTGAAGGTTTCATTCTCACTATCACTCCATATGGTCACACTGACCTCTTTTTACCTTCATCCATATTCTCCCAAGAACAAGTGAAATAGAGAAGGTGGCATTAGAAAGACTGAGTACAAGCTACCCATGAATGATGCAATCTTTGGAGGGAAACCAACAAGCTTTGAAACAACAGTCCTTCCCTTGGGAAGTATTTTTTTCCTCTAAACACCAGATATCTCCGGTTTCCCTGTGTAAATGAAAAACAGATTTAGCCTGATGCCACATGCTTTACAAACTGAGTGTACAAAACGACACCAATGTGAGAATGTAAGAGGTTGCAGCAAATAACTGAACCAATTTTTGCCTCTTTTTTTTTAAATCAATATCATCATCTTGCCTCTTCGTTCTTTCTTACATATCTGTATTCATCAACGTGGCTCTCATTTAGTTTGCAAGCTTTCCAGGCTGAAAAACTTCCTTTTTCCCGTTTGTTTTGTTTGGTTGTTTTGGTTTGTTGTTGTTTTGGGTTTATATTGTTTTCTATACCTTTCATTTTTTTAGGGTCTTGGCCATTACAAAAGCTTATAAGCCTCAGAATAAACCAAATTCTGAACCCCAAAACAAAATGGCTATGACAAAAAAAAAAATGCACATTTGGGTTAAAAAGGCAGGATGTAGACAAAGAAAAGTCCTCAGTAAATTGGCTTGGCATTTACGCAGACTTTAGCCCTTTATTCTAGACCAAAAGCTGTTCCCTAATATTGAAAATTTATCAAGAAATACGCTCAAAGTAGTAAGGCAGTCACATGATACAGCTGTAGAGAGACATAAAAGCTTGTCTATCCTGCAGAAAGAGCTGTCATAAGATAAGCAAAGAAAAATAGCACAAAGAATTATGACTTTGCTTGTACCAATTTCCTCAGAATCTCTTTTTTTTTAATCCATTACACTGAAAGACACTATTAAAGCTGTAGTTACATCTTCTGATTTGAGAAAAATGCTTATAGCAGGAAAAAAACTTGCAAAGCAATGAAGCGATAAATAATTTGACTTATAAAAAAGGCAGAGGATCTGAGCAAAACAATCTGTATAAATTTAATTAATTGGAAGCCAATACAAAAATGATTGGCAAAGAAAATCTCAGTTTCCTTTATTAAAGGAGGGTAGACTCCAGAATTAGGTTAATTACTGATCAAGAAAAAGGCTCCAACATTTTATTAGCCAAATGTTTCACTATAGTACAAAAGCATGCATTGCATCGTATTATGTCGCTCACCTCTACTACTGGAAAATTAATTGTAGGTGTTGTAGGTGATCCTGCTCTGGCGGGGGTTTGGACTAGATGATCTCCAGAGGTCCCTTCCAACCCTGACCATTCTGTGATTCTGTAATTCTAGCTATCTCAGTAAGGATCTTACTCCTTGTGTCCATTTGTTTTCCAGTCTGGCAGAAACAACATTTACTATAGGAAAGCAAGAGAATGAAGCATTTTTCAGAGAATAAACATCCTTAAAAGCAGAAATGGACCAGTACTTTTAATTGAGAGGTAAACTGGAAAATGCAGACGTGCATTTGTGGATCATAAATTGGAGGACAATAACAATTCTGAATCCCTCCCAAAAGTATTCTATGGGACTGTATTCTGAAATGCAGGTATTAAGAAGAAAGGTTTAAAAACAATCAGGAAAGAGATTAAACCTGAATTCAAAATTTAATCTTTGGAATGAAGAAAATAAAACCCTTTCTGAGAAACAATTTAGCAGAAGCCTCCCTTTTGCTCTGCCAAATGATTCATAATATGCCAACATACAAAAAGACTTGACAACCGTTCTCCCCCACTGCTGTTGTCCCCATCTGCAATGTTACCATCGAAGTGCAAATCTCTCAAGTGTCCTGCTATCTGGTCTCCAGCCTTCACAAGGTAATGACCAAGCAGCACTGCCCACCAGCAGCAGCAAAGCTCACCTGCAAACCACTTGCTTGCACTGTTCCATAGAATGAAAACAACTCCTCCAAATAAATTAATAGCTTTATCACCAACAACACAGATTTTGCTGTATAAGGATTAAAGAGCACCACATTTCACATAACTTATTCATTCATGCATCAAGTTTAGGACACTGCACAGAACTGCATGAATATCAGCAACAACTTCTGAGGGTGCCAGAGGACTGTCAACAACTGAAAGTAATTAACATATCATGTTAAGAATGCATTTGCATAAATCAGATTTAAGTTTTATCCATACAAAACTCCTGGAGTTCCCCCCGCCCCTTCTACATACAAGAAGTTAAGTTGTCAGTGGCTGAAATAATTACTGTTTCAACCTCATTTAAAATTTGATTATTTTTTTTAAATGACACACAACTTTAAATGTCCTGATTATCTTCTAGTAATTATTGCTAGTAACTACTTAGAACAAAGCACTTAAAAATGGCACTGAAAACCAAGTTTTTAGATTTTAAAAGATACCTAGTCTGCACCGTATCTACTTGTAATAAAATAAAAACCAATGAAATCTTGGGATGACTCTGAATGCATATGCTTATGACCTGCATGCACACAGTTCCTCGCATCTGCCTACTGAATAATTGTACTCAGAACACAGTGATGCAAAATAAGAAGTGTTTTCAAAAACACAATATTCTTTTTTCTGCCAGGAGATAAAGTAATGCATATTTTTCCTAGCCCTTCTAAAAAAAAAAAAAAAAAAAAAAAGAAGAAAAAAAAGAAACCTAAGCTATATCCAGTTTTGAGTATGTGAATGTTTCAGCATATTCTAAGAAAAGAATAGAGCAGGCAGATAAAATAAAATTGATAATCATAAACAGCAGAGAGATCTCATAGGATTACCATCCCTTACAAACCCCATTTCTAGATGGAAAGAAGCTGTCCGCTATGCAGGGAAGCTTTCAGTTGATCAACAGCCACAAGAGATTCAGACCTTACACTTCGGGAACAAAAGAACTTGCTGACCCCCAGCACGAGTCCTGGTGTTTCAAGGGAGAACGCTCAATCCAAAATGACAGAATGCATCATCCCAAGGATGACATGAACCTGGCCAGTAGCTCCAGTTAAAAGCTTTTATGAATTTGGAATTGCTATTATAGTTCAATATTTGTAAAATTGTTATGAAGTTCCTCCTGAGAAAGGAAAGTTGTTTGTTTTAACATCTCCAGTGTATTCATAACTTTAGCACTTAATCTGCTCAGAGACAAGATATTGCCAAAGAGAATGCTGCAAAATATCAGATTACAGTAAATAAAAACAGTTGGAATTCCATAACTTAATTAAAATATCTTAATTTCATTCCTGAACAAACACCCTTCCCATTTTTTTGTTCGAATATTGTATCCCGTGTTTACTTGTCTCATGGTAACAAATACATTATGAAAATTCCTTATAATGTATACAGGCTACTGTATGTCTCCTTATAATTTTGAAGAAAAAAAGAAAAAAAAATTCCACAAAAGAGTAATGTTATCATTACCAAAGCAATTTTAAAGGAGTAAGTCAAAACATTACTCTACAATCTGTTACATAATATGAAGAACAATAAATTACATACATTACCATAAAACCATAATCCTATTGCAATTGTATTTTATAATGGAGCCCAATTTTCTCTAAATTGAGATGCTGTGCTGACTAAATCAAAGTTTAAATCAGATGACAGATGATTTCTGATACACATGCACAATAAGAGAAAGTATGCCACCCACAAACAATTTTCATGTTTGAAACATAACAAGCAGCTTGTAAATATGAATCAAGATGCATTCTTCAAAAAAAATTAGAAAATGTGATTAGAGAGATGATAATGTGCTGAGAATGCCAGCCAGGGGTTGCCACCTTCTTAAAACTGAAGTCTGGGATAAGTATATGATGCAGAAATCATTAGAAATATTAGTAGTAGAAAGACTTGCATGAATGCAACTTTTTAGAAACTGAAGTACAATTTGAACAATCTACTGATCTTCCAGCACCTTTTTTTTTATGGGGAAAGATGTTTCTTCTACATGTTTTCCTCCTCTTTCCAAAATACATTATTCTGTCAGAAAGCTCTGTGCAAGTCACCTACTCAGTAAGCTTTTCATCATTTGAAAGTATAAATATTTTAATTAAAGACAATCCACAGGATGTAGTAGTGACTACAAGCTGATTTCCTTGCATTTAGAATTATCTTTTAAAAGCGATGTACTTTATGACTCTCTTGCTTCACTGATTATAGAACAGCAGCTCACCTCTCTCGGGGGAGGTGATGCCAGGTGAAGACACCATCACTTCAAGAGCAACAGCAGAATTTGCCCCCTAAAAGGGGCTGCACTGCACTGCAATCAAACCAAAGGCAGCTTTATCCACATGGAGCAAAATGCTGCCCAGACCACCCCTCTTCAGCCTGCAGATGACATTCTCTCTCTCAAATTTTGAGGAACAATTGTAAGAAGGCTTTAACCAGGAAAATTTTCATACCCAAGACAGAATTTTTGGTCAAAACCACAATTTGCCAAGCTAGGCAAAATTCCACAGATCATTTGTTCAGTTGGGCTATCGAAGAACCAGAAAAAGGTTTCTGTTGTGATTTCTAAATGAAACAGAAACAGCTTTTGGCACCTAAAGTGAATGACCTCATTTTATAAATACTATCTACCATGAAACAGCTTTTGCTTCACACACATACGTTTTCAAAGATAAGTTACCCAGCTCCTGATAAAACAGGGTGAATACATTTATAGAATACTGAAGACACTCTTAAGGATAGGAATATTGTTGTATATAAGTAGAAACATCAACCAAAAAAAAATTTAGCACAAAAATCCTTATATTCTAACCTTAGAATAGATCACATTTAATAATATATTAGAAAATTGTTTGGAGTCAGGTTTGCTGAAAAAATGAGTTTATATAAACTCAAATTATTTTTTTTAAATATCAGTTTCCTATGGAAAGAAAATTTCACATTTTAACAAGGTTTTATATGTAGGTTAGTCATGGCAGAATGCGGCCTTTAATATCCACTGTTTTTAAACTTGTTTCTTATCAGACACCTAATGTCATATATACGTGTAAAGCAAGTTGGAATGCTTGAGTTAAAGGGAATAATTAAATTCTATTTTTGCAGCTTTCTAGCTTTTAAAGCATTCCATAAACTGTTACAGCTATGAGGGTCTTCAGGAAAGTCCCTGCTTACATTAAGACTCCATAGCCCAAAAGCCTACTTTTGTTCTGTGCTCAGGCCCTGTTTCATCAGCACACAGACTGGGAACCATACAGAGATAAAAATTATGCAGAGTGGGTGGTCAGAAACTTTCATTCACAGTCCTGCTGTGAACACTGTATATGTCAGTTCTCCTGGGACTGAATGACAAATGAAGCCAGTATCATTAAGGCACACTCTCCGGCGACAGGAAAGTACTGACGTTTTCTCTTTTTCAGTATTCTTTGGAGACAGATACCCTAAACCTATGCGTTGGAAGAGCAGAAATTTCTGCTTCATGGATTGGAGTATTAGAATGGAAAAGTTTAACTCCCATTATGTAATTACACTCAACACTTTTACCTTCAGCCATTTTAAGCTAATCCTTACAGAACCTCTACAAAATTACTACTCCTTGCTACTATAAAAGGCTAAACCTCTATCACCCACCTCGATGAAGTAAAATTAATTGAATCAAGGTAGTATTGCAAACATAAACCAATTCCAGATGTGTTAATTAACCTAGCCTCTAACCTTTTGGGAAGACATATTTTACAAGTTGGAAGCAGCTTCTATAATCAAGCATTTTTATACCATGCAAATTAAGCCAACATATTGGCTTCATACACAACGTATTTCAATCCAAAATTCAGAACTGCTATACAGGATCAGGAAAACATGGTTTTGTGACAAATGAGTAAAACCAGAGGACATATATCAATAATATACCAGTGTTCATGATGTCTCCTCCTTTCATCTCCTTGGTAAGGATTTAAAAATACAGCCACACTTCCTGGTTGAGCAACAGAAGCTGTGCACATGTGGAAAATAAGCCAACAATTCTACCATGAAAAACAGCTGCTTTGACAAAGTATCTATATAAACCATTAATGTAGACTGTACCTATTTCATGCACACATTGTGATTCAGGGAAATGAAGTCTAGCTATATCTTAAGTAGACTACCTTTGATGTTAAAATAGATCATTTCTTGAGCAGAGTAAGTTTTTGATTCATCTTTTTTGTCTTCTCCCCAATTCCCAATCTAACAACTTGTCAAAACTTAGTATTGATTCTACTCTGATGAAAATCGTTGACAGCTAGATAAAATACTTGACATTTAAAGTTACACTACGAAAAATAGCCCTTTGCTACCTACCTTCTCCCCTATTTTCCTCCTCCAATTCATCCTTTTCTTCAAATATCAGAAGTTATGGATTTTTACATGTCTTAATTGCACTTAAAGCAATTAATCAGCTATGTGATATTATAAATCTCAAAACAGATTTTTTCATAGCATTCCGTGTGTTTAGAATTCCATTCAAAATATACATACACACCCATGTATTTGAAAAGAGCCACTACACCCTAGTTTGCTGTGCACCCTACAGTGCAGTCATCCTACATTAAAGGTACAACATTAATTTCCCAGAAGAAATTAGTGTAATGAATAAACAGTCAAACATTTTGAAGCCCTTCACAATTCATTCACAGCCTCCTAACTACCTTGAAACCACACTACAGATCTTCTGTGTCCCAATTTTTCTAAACTATTTTCCTTCAAAGCTCTTCTGTTACAACACCACAAATTGTAAGGCAGTAATAATTCCTACCCTGAGACCTGATCAGAAGCTTACTGAACTAATAACCTTCGACAAGCTCTACTGAGGTCTGAA
The DNA here is from genome assembly GCF_000708025.1 of Charadrius vociferus. Taxonomy (NCBI): domain Eukaryota; kingdom Metazoa; phylum Chordata; class Aves; order Charadriiformes; family Charadriidae; genus Charadrius; species Charadrius vociferus. The sequence goes on from NW_009661371.1 coordinate 6,269,943, forward strand.
TTGGACCAGCAATGTTGCCAGCACACCCAATACCACTGTGGTACGTTCCACTGTGGTATGTCCACATTTCTCAGTAGCAAAGATTTTTACAGTGTCCTTTGACCTTATCAAATAAGTGAACACACGTACACTATTTCTGCATGGGGGGGTGTGAGTGTGTGTCTGTGTAACACACAATATATAAAAAGTTGCTGCATTTAGAGACACGGCAGCAACAGAAAAATTAGAATTTTTTCTCTTAAGTTTTCACAGTATTACCCAAGCTGTCTTTAAATACTAGAGAAATATGGAACATTTTTCAGACAAATTTTGTTTAAGCTGTTAAGCAACCCAATATTTTCACTAGCTGGTACTCTCCCCTTGAAAAAGACCACCAAATAGCCCTTTAAAATGTAGATTATCTTGAAGATGTTTATCTTGGCAATACACATACAGGTTTTAAGTTACTCTTTAAAAGTACGACTGTAAAAAGTAAAAACCCTACCATGAAAACATTGTTCAAAGCCTAAAAGGCTTCTCTTCATATAAGATGTTTTTCCCCCTCCAGAGGCTACAAACTATCATGGTTTTGGTAGTCAGTGAAATCAAAGTATAGTCCCATATACCAAGATAAATTCTTGTGTCCTTTCAAAACATTACTTATAAATAAAATAGAACAGTTTTTTCCTTCAATGGAAAAAATAAAAAATTCTAACTAGAGGACCAAAATTGAAAATGTTAATGTAGCTGTAAACATTTACAATTATGTTACTTTCCTTCCGTGAATGCATATAGCTTCTCATTAGTGTATGAGATCATACACTAACTTCGTTACCTTCAAAACATCTGGATAATTTAGCTCTCGTTTTCACTGTAAATTTAGGAGATTGCACATGTGAAGGTTTATTGTAATTTGTTTTCATTATAGTTATCTTAAATGAGTTGAATGGTCCAACAAACGAAAACCAACCCAATTCAATATTGAAAAAGTAGCCAAACATATATTTTGGTTAACCTGCAAGTACATTAGTATTGAGTCTCCCACCAGTTTTAGGAAAATTACAATTTATTCCTGGAGAAGCCATATGTAGCATCCCTATCAGAATGGCCATTTATAACTCTCAGAAGACATTTTTTGGACACACACACACAAAGGAAGATGGAACAGGAATTTAGTTCCATACATTACTAAATATATTAAATTTCAAGTGTTCCTAGGAAGCCAAATCATTAGCAGAGTATATGTTTTTTGAACACTTTAGAACCTGAACTAAGGTGTGAACTTTTACTTGGAAATTGAAGAATTTTGAATATACTTCTCCAGATACATTTATAGACACATACCGAATGTTCCTCATAGTAATCAATACTCAACTTACACTTGAATATCTTTAAAAGACAGACCACTTACTTGCTTTTTGGAATAAGCATCTCTGTACTAGATTTGTTGCAGCAAGTATGCCAAATGAATTTTTCCATTTAAGTAATGGCTTGATACACAGATGAAAACAAAACCAAAAGTGTAACTGTCTTGAAGAGATCATCTGTTTGACTCTTATCCCAAAGGCCATCTGGATTGGGGTATGTGATTATTGTTATTTTAGAATGGCAATCTCAGATACATCATCAGAGTTTATATAGAAGAATTCACAGGTATTTATTCTTTTTCATGCATAAGGTTCCTCTGGATGCAATTTAGAAAAATCAAACGTTTTTCAAATCCACTGCTTTTCACAGTATATAACATAATCACTTTCAATATGAAAAAGAATTACTTGACATAATACCCTTCCAGCTTGCATTGCATTGCTTTGCCCCTAGAACAGAGGTCTTTAAGATACGCTTCCTGAAATAGACTTCAGCCTTCTGTTTGTATCAGTATCTTATTTTACCACCACTGCTGTTGATCAAAACGTTTCTGTCACTTGAACCCATTAGAAAAAAAAAGCCAAGTAGATATCCAGGTTTTCTTCTAACAGAATGCAATTTACATTTTCAAGATTAACTAGTTGGGAGTGTGGAGGGGAAGACAACAATTTGAATCCTCTCTTTTTTTAAGACACATTCATGAAAATTTCACAAAGTAGAAAATTTAAGAATGTAAGTTGCATAATTTGAAAAGAAATAGCCCTCAAATTGGAGTAATTCTTTTTCTTTGGGTGGTTTTACAAATATGTTTTTTAAATAATGAGCTATGGTTTTCAATAGTACTGAACATTCACCTCATGAACTATACAAGTAAATAATAGCCTACGTGCCCCATTTGCAACTTCAGACATGCCCTAGGCATTTGTACTTGATGCAACAGTCACTACTATTTATTAATTTTATTTGAAGTAGACTGAAATTACATTGATTTGAGTTACATACGTTATGGAGAGTTACAAATGATGGTTATACACATCTCTACTTTCTTAAGAAGAGCTTCCAACTGCTGACTTTGCAAAGTTTTAAATACAATCTTTATTAGATGAACATATATAGAAAATATACAGATGAAATTTATCAAGTGCCAGAAATTCAAACAGCACATTTTTACACAAGTTGAAAATGGCAGACACTGCCAGTTGCAGGACCTTCAAAAGATAACAAAAACCAAGATTGGGATCCAGGTTCACTTCTTCCGCCTTACTTTTATTGATGATAATTACTGATTAATTGGCAGTATGTATGCTCCAATTCAGTTGTTATTTCTAAACAGTCCATTGCCCTTCTGCTATTAATTAAGCATATTTTCACAAGGGCTTCTATCAACAACTTTTGCCATGACAGTGTAGAGATTTTCATTAGCTCAGTACACTAAAAATAGTATGTGGACCAGTATGTGGAATAAACAAAACCCCCAAAAAATCTGAAACAAATTGCAAGTCACTGCCTTACACAAATAAATATTGTGTGCATTATAAAGATTACATATCACAGTCATTCATATCCAACTCAACTATTCCTTTATTGCAAAATTATCATCCTTACCTTTAGAAAGGTATAAAGTCTTCTCTGAAAACTAGCATTTTTCCTTTCATAACAATCAAAAAACAAACAAAAAAATTTTCCTGATTTGATTTTGTTGTAGCTTTATCTGCTTCTCATTTTTCTCCCCTAGCACATCCTGACAGATATGTAAATCTCTCAGCTTTCTGTATCTGTTTTTAAAGAGATGACGGAGTTTATTCTCAGAATTTTAAAACCTGTGGTGAGAAAGTATCTAGCTTAGAAATACTAGTAACACTTAGAAATACTAATTGGGTTTCATGTCTAATTTTAGTAATAGAGGGAACAAAACTGACTACAAGGTGATTAACATGTATTTCTTTCTTTCAAACTATAAACTTTCATTTAATTCTATACAGAACAATATCGAGCTAAAAGATTCACGCATAACAGCCAAGTGAAACAAGACACAAAGAAAAAACATTTACAAGGAGTGGAAATAGTCATGGAAATAAGGAACTTCATCTGGCAAGCAAAATAGAACCATATAGCCCTGCAACTCCAAGTCACTCCACTGCTTTCTGTGGCATATAAAAAACATATTTATCTTGGATCTGACACCATTATTGCTTGGATACCAGATACGGAACTGTATAGTAATAGAGTTAATATTTTTAGCACATGCAGTTAAAATGGTAGCAGAACCAATTCCCCCACTGACTGAATGCTCCGAAAAAAAGATTCAGAAGAGTATCTGCGCTCAATTATAGTGCAGAACCTTGAACAATATTTACCAGTATCTTTCTGCACCACAATTCATCTTGAGAATGCACAGCACGAACTTTTTAGCAGTTTTCCCCAGAGGCAATAGGGCCAAAAATAAAAAACAGGGATTTCTCTCAACTGCCTAACCATATAATATTTATTCGAGTTCCTACAAATTTCCATCTACACGTTCTTGGGAGGCAACTCCACCGTCTTCCCTGACAGTATTACCCAAATTCTCAGGCTGTCTCTCATCTTTCACCACCTACCTTTCTTCCTCTGCATATGTTCTTTCACTAAACCCTACTGCTTCTTTCTTTTAAGTCTATTCTCCTTTGTCATTCTTTCTGCTCAAATACTCATCCCTCTGTCAGCTTGTCTTGAAAAGGACATTTTCTTTCTGGTTTGCTTTCTCTGGTTCCTCCAAAACTCCTCCCTTCAGCTACTTCAACTATATTTTTTAGAAGTTTTTCATTTGCTTGCCTTGCCAGCTGTCCACTTTCCATACCCAGTCTTAGGAGCTAACAAATACGTTTCTGTGATATAATCCTATTACATTTTCTCTCTGCACAACATCCCTGAAGTGTACTTTAAAAAGAGGCTCCCAAGGCTTCCACTGGCCTCCTCCCTCCACAGTGAAAGACCAAGGAGTCAGACAACAGACTGACTTCATTTGGATGTATCAAAATCATAGAATCATTTAGGTTGGAAAAGACCTTTAAGATCATTGAGTCCAACCATTAGCCTAGAACTGTCAAGCCCACAGCTAAACTACGTCCCTCAGCACCACATATACACACCTTTTAAATACCTCCAGGGATGGCGACTCAATCACTTCCTGGGGCAGCCTGTTCCAATGCTTGACAACCCTTGCAGTGGAGAAATTTTTCACAATACCCAATCTAAACCTCCTCTGGCACAACTTGAGACCATTTCCTCTTGTCCTATCACTTGTTACTTGGGAGAAGAGACCAACCCTCGCCTCTGTACAACCTCCTTTCAGGTAGTTGTAGAGAGCAATAAGGTCTTCCCTGACCCGCCTTTTCCCCAGGCTAAACAACCCCAGTTCCCTCAGCTGCTCCTCATAAGACTTGTTCTCTAGACCCTTCACCAGCTTCGTTGTCCTTCTTTGGACATGTTCCAGCACCTCAGAGTCTTTCTTGTACTGAGGGTCCCAAAGCTGAACACAGTATTTGAGGTGCGGCCACACCAGTGCCCCTCACCAGTACAGGAGGACAATCACTTCCCTAGTCCTGCTCACCACACTATTCCTGATACAAGTCGAGATTCTACTGGCCTTCTTGGCCCCCTAGCCACACTGCTGGCTCATATTCAGCCAGTTGTCAACCAACACCCCCAGGTCCTTTTCTGCTGGGCAGCTTTCCAGCCACTCTTCCCCAAGCCTGTAGCGCTGCATGGGGTTGTTGTGACCCAAGTGCAGGACCCGGCACTTGGCCTTGTTGAACCTCATACCATTGGCCTCAGCCCATCAATCGAGCCTGTCCAGACCCCTCTGTAGAGCCTTCCTACCCTCGAGCAGATTGACATTCCTGCAAACTTACTGAGGGTGCATTCAATCCCCTCATCCAGATCATTGATAAAAATATTAAAGAGAACCAGCCCCAATACCAAGCCCTGGGGAACACCACTTGTGACCAGACACCAACTGGATTTAACTCAATTCACCATAACCCTTTGGGCCCAGCCATCTAGCCAGTTTTTAACCCAGTGAAGCATACTCCCATCCAAGCCATGAGTAGCCAGTTTCTCCAGGAGTACGCTGTGGGAAACTGCATCAAAGGCTTTACAACACGCACAGTGTTTGCCTCGTCCGCTAAGTGGGTCACCCTGTCATAGAAGGAGATCAGGTTAGTCAAGAAGGACATGCCTCTCACAAACCCATGCTGACTGAGACTGCTGACTTTGTTGTCCTGTATCTGCCATGTGATAGCACTCAGGATGATGTGCTCCATAACCTTCCCCAGACTGATGGGCCTGTAGTCCCCTGGATCCTCTGTCTGGCCCTTCTTGTAGATGTGCATCCCATTTGCTAATTTCCAGTCAACAGGGACCTCCCAGTTATCCAGGACTGCTGATAAATTACGGAAAGTGGCTTGCTGAGCACTTCCACCAGCTCCCTCAGTACCCTCCGGTGGATCCCATCCAGCCCCATAGACTTGTGTGTGTCTAAGTGGTGTAGCAGGTCACTAACTATTTCCCCTGGGATTATGGGGCCTTCATTTTGCTCCCCATCCCTGTCGTCCAGCTCAGAGGGCTGGGTACCCAGAGAACAAGTGGTTTTAATATTAAAGACTGAGGAACAGAAGGCACTACGCACCTCAGTCTTTTCCTCAGCCTTTGTCACGATGCTTCTCCTGCATCCAACAAACGGTTGAAATTCTCCTTAGTCCTCCTTTTGTTGTTAATGTATTTGTAGAAACATTCCACAATGGGTGAGAACCCCATCAAAAGCTGATTAACTCTCACACATATGACAGATTCAAAAAAAACAGGAAAAAAAAAGCCTGTATTACGAGATGTAGATTAACCGTTCTAACAGTTCTTCATGCACAGCAAGAAAAACACTTTTTGCTTCTGTTGCCATTACACGGCATCCTGAAATGGCTAGCATTTACTATCCCAAAGAATTTATTACCCTTCAAGTAAAACTTTAAATGGAGACAGACACTAATGTCTCTCAAATACACAGAAATGCTGGGTAAGTCGACCTAAAAGATCTGAATTGAAATAACCATCATCCTGGTTTATCAGAGTCTCTAACCCATTTAGATCTATCAAGCCCTTGAAGTGCTCCACTGTTGTTTGATATGTCACTCTACGAAGTTTCATCTGTGTATACAGCTGTGCTGTAGTTTCTTTCTGCAGTCACGTGAAGATGACTTTCGCTGCTCTGTTGTTGAACACAGCAAGAACACTGTCATACCAGTACAGGCAATAGCTGTTAAGTGCTCAATAACTTTATTTAGACAAACATTTCATACTAATCGCATAACAGAAGTTTCCTGACAGCAAGTTCTAACCTATTTTATTTATCATACCAAGAAATCAGGAGTAATCCATGCACTAGCCGTGACTGAATTTAATACCTGAGTGTATTGGGATTGATTAAGGCTGAATAAGGCAACTGTACGGAGACTGGAATCTTCCCAGTCAGCACTTTAAGTATGGGAAATAATTTGGAATAGGACAAGCACCATCAGTCTAGGGTAAGGATGCTGACCAGAAAGCACAGAAGGCAACAACCAAAGAAAGCAAAGCAGCAGCACAGCTAGTTCATCATGTTCAGAGAAACCTCTATGATAATGTTACTCTTCCGTGTAATTACTAGGTCTTGTTCTAGAAAACACAGTAGTCAACAGAATGAAAATATAACTTTTCCTTTTAAGCAGCCCTTCAAGGCTGAAAACAATGGAGCAAATCACAGTGTGCTTTGGTTTTGTTGCAAATCTGACTATTAGTAGCAGCTAGCCTCCTCTTTGCCAGACAGCTGAGAGTTCTTTGAACAAGTTTCCCAAGGAGGCTGTACAACCTCCACCCATAAAGGACACTCAAAACTTGTCTGGAGGAGCACCTCCTCTGACCAACACTGTGTTGAACACAAGGCTGGACTTGGGACCTCCAGAAGCCTCTGGCAACCTACATTAGTCTATGATTCATCAGCTGTGATGATCGCCCTAAATAGTTTATACTACCCATCTCACTACCAACACTGATGGTGTTTGTAGTGCTTTTGCCTTTTCCCATTCCCTCCACTTGAGGGGAATCAGATACCACATTTTCCTCATACAGATGCAGAAACAAGTCAGAAATAACTTATCTACATATAGAGAGTTGACAGACCAGCTCTTCACAGAGCTTAAGTTTAGACCTAAGTTCCTGTTCAGAATTTATTTTTGAATAAGATTGCGCAGTAACATAAAAAGCCTGCAGAAAGACAAATTCTAAATTAAATACCTAAGCTAAATATCTGAATATTCTCCTAACCCACTAGTACTTAAGAAGTTTTGAAAAGAAGTACTGCTTTACCCATTATCTTGAAAACCATACACCAACTTGAAATCTCATTTACAAGTACTTCTGAAGGCCTCTAATCTTAGTTTTTCAAAAAATTTAGAAATCCATTGTTAAGAATCTCTTTCACCTACAACAGCATTTCAGAAATACCAAATCACAGACAGTACTAGAAAAAACTAATCAAAGTTTGAGTTGTATCAAACACTTCCATACTGGAAAATCTGTTTGACTATGTGTGTTGGGTTTTTTCACTTCAGCTCTGTGGGTCTTTTCAGCAGCTGCTGAAGCTTCAGATGTTTCTCTATAAATTATTCTTTCCTTCAACAGGGAAACTAACACTTCTTTGTGGAAAACAGCACAGCTAAACAAACAAAATAAATTGGAAGAGTATAAAGAGAATAAAAAGGGCTGAACATAGTTTTAGTGACAAATGACAATTAGTCAACACAATGAAACCCTTAAAAATAATGTTTTCCCTGGCCTAACACTTAATTAACCTCTAAAAGTCTCCCAGTTTGAATTAGCTAATGGGTAACAACAAGTCCTTGTGCCATGAGAATATTCTGTTCTGAACTATCTCTTACCGATAACAAGTACTGCAGCTTTCCCGTACAAAAGCACAAGGTGAATTAAAAGAATAAGCTCTTTGTGTCTTTGTGTTCTCCGTCTGTAGCATTAGGTAATCAGACATCAATTTATTCTTCCACAACTCTGCATCAATTGTTTGTATGAAATATTGCCAGCAGAGACTTTCTTTCCAGATTATATTAAAGGGCAAGACTGCTTTATTTCATCTCCTCGCTTGGCTCTATCCACAGAACATTTTTAAAGAGTCTGTCTAAACTCTAGGGGAATCACTGTCTACAACAGAAAACATAAAATTACTCGTTGGCAGAAAGCACTGCCTACTTCCTCTTCCTCAACTATAAGCACCCTTTCAATTGCAAAGTAATCAAAGAGATTAGCACGGTTTTTTGGTTAAACATCACCAATATTCAGGCAAGATGTCTCCAAGTACATAACCTGTAGGACTATTCCCATATAAATTTGAGGCTTGAGAAGTTGGAAGTGTATTTTTCAAGCCAGTTGAAATAGACACACACGTCACATCAAGCTTTTAGCAAACTTTGGAAAGTACAGACAACTTGCTACTACTGATGCACCCTTGTAATGATCTTATCACTCTCCACCTGCACTACCCTCCCAAATGTTACTGTCTTTATCTTTAAACACTGCCAGGGATGCTGGGAGAGGAAGCAAAAAGAAGGAGAAGAATCAGTTTGCTGCAGTACTAAAAAAAAAAAAGAAAAAGATGAACGTTAAAGAGGTTTTGACCTCTTCCTCAAACAGTATATAAAGGATCAACTATAACTGAAATATTTTACAACAGGCTGCATTTCAGAAGAGGTGTTCATATGGCGCAGGGCTGAAGCACTCTACTGCTGTTCATGCAGAGGCATTTTGTTCCCAAAAGGTAAAATCAATATACTATTTACCACAAAGATTCACAGAAATAGGGTTAAAAGGGGGTCAGTCATACAGCATGATATAGTGTCAAATACAAACTTTTTTTCCCCAGAATGCAGCTTTCTAATTTTTTTTTTTTTTTTTCTCCTCAGACATCACCATTAAGTGAATAAAGGCAGAGGACTATCAGTTGACTCTCACCATATTATCACTGCCAAGAAATTTTGAACACCTTGGAGTAACATTAAAGATCACTTTCCCAATACTGTTTCGCTACCAAATGAACAAGTTAACCTTGGCAAATGCTGTGACTAAAAAAGAAACCCTAAAAGGGAAGAACTCAGTCAATAAAGTCAGGGAAAGGGATACAATGTACATTATTTGTCTGTTACATATTTTACAAGTATTCAACCCAAACTGTCATTTTAAACACCTTTTAACCAAAGCCGAAAGGCAGCCTGTTATCTAATCAGAAACTACATTGCAACATTGAAAAATACAATTCACTTATAGAACAAAAACAATAAAGACACATTAAAAAAAACCTCAATGCATGAACCAAATAAAGACATAGACAGTAGGGAAAAAAAAAAAAAAAAAAGAGCTGCACAGATCAACCTTTCTTTTTCTTTTTCCTCCCCTGAAGTAAATAAACTAGTTCCATAAATACCAGATCATAAATTTTCCATTTCACACATCTTCAACTGTAACTTAGTTTGTAACTTAGCAAAAAGCATAATCCTTTTGTTCATATTCAAGTGTACGTACTGAAGATCTCAAGTACACACTAAGTCGACCCGTATAAAGGTCAGTACATACAGTAGCAAAGTATCTCCTCCAAAGTCCTACTCGCGTCTGCAAGTTAAGCCTTCATATCTTCCCATCACCCAAATTAAGTGTCATCCCCTTTTCTGCACACCTCTGCGAGTAACTACTATTGTATTAGTTTAAGATTTTCTTAAGACCTGCCAGGACTGATTTAAAGCATACGCATTTGGGGAGAAGCTGAGAGAGCTGGGATTGTTCAGCCTGATGAACAGAAGGCTCGGGGGATTTAATCCGTCTGTCTAAAAAGATGATGCTGGGAACTAAAGAAGACAGAGCCAGACTCTTGTCAGTGGTGCCCAGTCACAGGTCAATAGACACAAACTAAAATACAGCAATACCCACTTAAACATAAGAAAAAGCTTTGACATGGTGTCATCAGTACCCCCTGCTCCTGACCCCCACACAGACCCCCGTTTGTCCCTGTAGTGTTGGGCAACATGTTGTAACAATCAAACACTATAAACAGGCTTTGCCCAGGCTGGTTGTGGAGTATCCATCCTTGGGGATGCTCAAAACCTAATGGGACACAGTCCTCATAAACCTGCTCTAGTCGACCCTGCTCCCTGCAGGGAGATTGAACTAGATGATCTTCAGAGGTTCTTTCCAATATGAAATATTCCAGGATTCTGTAATCAAAAGCAAATTTAAAATTACTCCAAACATTGTACTCTAAGTTGGGAAAAAGTATCCATACTGGAGCAGGTATTCCAGAATTCTTCTACAGCTAAATCTTTTTTTTTTTTTTTTTGTCTTATCATAAAGCATTACAAATATTATGCTATAAATCAGAGAAACAATGATAATGTTCCTCTAGAAACATCTTAAGATGTTCAAGGTTTATGTAAGAAATGACAGCGGCGTAGGAATTGCACTACGCAGGTACCAACAAGCACACACCCTCTGCTCAGAATATCATCAGCAGGTAGGAAGAGTTAAGAACTAACCTTACTTTCATGGGAAATATATATGAAGACAGAAATCCCATCCCTTCCTGTTAGAATTCCCTGCCTTTAGTTAATTGAAGTACAAACATGCCTTGTAGCCCCTAAAGTAGTTGTGAACCTCCATCTTCAGAGGGGAGGAAGAGCTGCTACATATCTGTAAAAATGAATGAGGAAAGGCGGTGCTGAGGGAAAGGACTAGGACTTCACAACTGGTCAGAAAGAATTAAGAGTTTTCCATTCAAGTAAATGGCTTACAGAATAATGGGAATCTCTTCAGGTATTACATCAGTATTTTCTAGCAGTATACAACTAAGTTCAGGAGTCTGCAGCTGGCGAGGTTAATAGATATCTTCCATTCATGTGAACACCAGCCTTTAACTTCTTCCTTCTTTTGCAGCCCCAAAGACAAACAGCTTCCTTCAAAGCCGCCTTTACCACATCTGGTGGAATCATTATGGTAAATACTGGAGTACAATCAGTTATTCCATTCCATTTCAACGAGTGTATGCTTCATGTTTTCGTATGTTGTGCAGAGAACATGCAAAACATGTCGAGGTATACAAAGAGCAATCTCAAGATCCTGGGAAACTGTACCTTGATAAAGTTACCTGGTTTTGCAGTAAAACTTCCAATAAAACGAGTAGGGGGCGGGGGGGGTTGAAGAAAAAAAATAAGAATTCAGACAACTGCGTTATGAGTTATAGAATCAGAAAATCCAAACTATTGCAAAAACAAGGTTGCTGCAAATTAACAATACTGCGGACTTAGATATACCGCGTTACATGAATATGAAAAAGAAGTCTGTCTGAATGCCAAAACACAACAGAAATGTTGCAAGCAAAGATTAGTCATATGTTTGACAACTCTCTCTATTCAAATTGTAATATTCACAGCAAATTACAGCAGGCCTTGGCACAAGTGCTTGCAAAGCTAGGAAGTGCAAAGGGAGTCATTGCAATGTTTCCCAACACACAAAGAACAAACAAGAAAAAAAATTTCTTTGCAGAAAATCGCTTCAATATATTAACTAAAAAAATGCATCTCCACAGAGGAAAAACATTTTGGTAGGTTTACTGAGCAAAAGACTTGTGGTTCATAACTAAAGGCACTAAATAACTTTTAACAAAATGAAATAAAATAAATCGCTCAGAATGAATTCTGAGGTACAAACACAGAATAAAGTGGATGAAAGTCCAATATTATTAGTGGAAAGCCAGTAAAATGTCAGGGAAAGGAACAGTGTGAGCAAACAAGCTTGGACTCAGTCACTTTACAGACTGCAAGGTAGGGAAGTAGAGACAGAAAGGAAAGAAAAATATGAAGTGCAATAGTGTTCACTACTGAAAACAGGGAAGAAAAGAAATAAGCAGAGAACAGTGAAGTGAAGAAAAAAAAAAACTAACTAGACCTGGCAGGCTTCTTTTGGAGGTTTTCTTTGGCATGAGGTTGCGGGGTTTCTCACCACACCCACCCCCCATCCCTCCCAAATTTTGGTATATAAAGGAAGGACAAAGGCAGTACAGTGAAACAACTTAAGATCTACGTGACAGGCTTCCAGAAATCAAGGTTTACTTCACTCATTGCAAGATTTCGGAAAAGCTGCTAGCATTTGAGTCAAAGTCAAGAAGAATTTTGTACATACGCAAACAAAAATATGCATTATTATTATTTGTTACCTGGGTTTCTGCTAAATTCTGGATTGCCAGATTCATCAGTCCCTTAGGAAACAGATGGACCAAGAAGAGATTTACTCTATAATTTGCATATGCAAGAGCGTGAAAGTTTCACCCCGCTTACCAAGCATCTGAAATACCATTATGGCATTCACTGACCAACCATTTAGAAATCAAATGATACCTAAAATGAATTGCATACATATATGACGACTTAATACTATTGCTACAACTTGTCAAGAAACATCATCTTCAGGAAGACATTTCTAGTTTAAAAATAAGGTGGAGACAAAAAAGTTCTCGACCTTTCAACGAAGTGTCATAGCAATCAACAGCCGTTACAGCACATGTTCTTCAAGCTTCTGCACAAGTGGGGTGATGTCAAAGCCGACATATGCTCTTCCCACCCATTTGTTCCATGACAGCAATGAAAGAACTCATTGGGCCAATTATGACTTAGTGTTGACACTTGAAACCATTTGTAAGGAAAGCAAAATATACCTGGGGACAGTAAATCTTACATGTTAGAGCTATGTAACCCATAATAAAATAAAAAATAAGCATTTTGTCTCAGAATGCAAATACACAACTAAATGGAAAGCAGGAACGCTGTATTTAACAGATTTCCCTTAAAGTACATAACAGCCAGTAATGAAAGACTGAGAGACTGATGGACAACATTGTGGCTGAAAATCCTTCCACCACTTCACACTTAGTATAGCTTCTTCTCCTACAAAAATACCTGTAGACTCTCATAAATACCTACTAATATTCACTCTGCTCATGAATTTCACTCATTATGTAGTAGTTACACTAACCAAGTCTTTGCAGAATTTTCAGTTACATACTAGGCATACAAGTCAAAAGAACATCAAAATTATCTTGATTTAGGAAACAGCCCATCAATTTTCAACTGGCTGTATGCTTTTAACTAGCTTTGGTATTTCTGTAAAATCTCTCTTGGTGCCTTGAGTTAGGATCTCCAAGGGGCTGAGAGCAGAGCAAACCCACTGAAAAACTCTTTTTGAACTACTAAAAGAAAGAAGATGCCTCTGCTTTAGGAACTGTAATTACAAAAAGGAAAAGAAGAAAAAAAAGGCAAACAATAAATGAGAAAGTGTTGAAATATACACTAAGAAATTCTCTGAATAAATAGCACCTCTCTACTGATTAAATCTTTTGTTATACTTGTTATATCAAAGACCGTCTAAGTCATCAAATTCATCCAATACTATTGCAAAATGTTTCATGAGTGACATAGAACTTACAGGAAGAAAAGTACTTATATACACATGCTTTAATAAAAATGCTGAAGAAATTAAGAAAACATTCCAACCAATATTTTCTTTGTACTGGTGTATAAAGTTAAGCAAAACCAAAAAATAGCACACAAAGCAAAAAAAAGTAGTGCTTAAAAGGGCATAATCAAAGCTTAGCTGATTTTGCCAGTGATTTAATCAAATTTCATGTAACGCTTAGGAAATGAAATCTTACAAGTGTTTTACTGTCACTTTCTTATCCTATTCTAGTGTTATATCCTATCTGGAATCAGCAAAACAAATGCTATCTCTGGCTATCTTATCTAGGTATAAATTGAATCGCCTCAGGCTGAGCCTAGGTATTTTACAGAAGTGCTTGTACCTGTGCTGAAGTTGGGCAAAATAAATAAAACAAATGCAGCAGAACCATTATAAGCACAGGTAACAAATCAGGAGAATACCCAAAAATCCAAAATACGCTTTTGTCCCAGGGAAATGTTCCATTGTTGTCAAGTTTTCATAGTCCCCTTCCTCCTCTTAATTCATATTACTATAAAACAGCTAGGAGTGAGCAAGAGGCCGGAGAGGGCACAACCAGGACAGCTGACCCATACTGACCGTATCATATGATGTCACGCTTAGAAATAGAAGCTCAGAGAAAGGAAGAGGAAGGAGGAACGTTCATGGTTATGGCATTCGCTATGCCTGTGGAGACCCTGCCTTGCCAGGAAGCAGCTGGACATCTGCCCGACTATGGAAATTAGGGAATTAATTTCTTTTTTTGCTTTGCTTAAGCATCAGGCTTTTGCTTTCCCTATTAAACTATCATTATCTCAATCCATGAGTATGCACACCCTCCTTCTATTTTCTCCTTGTCCCATGGTAGACAGAGTGAGCAGGATGCTGGGGTGGTGTTTGGCTGTTGGCTGAGGTCAACCCACCACAGATGCCCTTCAACTTGAGTGACTCTACGATTCTATGATATTTCTTCATACGTGTTTCTCACACATTCTAGTCTTCAAAAAGCACTTCATAATGCTGTGAGGAAGAAGTTACTCATTAAAAAATTTGGACTGTCCCAAACTTTCTCAAGTTTTTTTGATGTGAAAAGTATGACAAATTCTGTATTGGCCAATATCCCAGGAAGGCCACAGATCAACTGCTACCACAAGCCAAGAATCTATACGTTTATCTTACTATCCCTTCCATCAATATAACTGAAAAGTGAAAGGAGAGAGGAACAACGTCAAGGAAGTTGGAGCAAAACTGAGAAGAATGATTAGATGACACACCATACTCTAAGCTTCTGCGTGGGTATGTGTGAATTCTGACATATTTAAAAAATTTAAAGGATTTTTACTGTTGTGGGTGTTCACAGAAGATAGCTGAGCAACTGTCGTAATACGACAGCCAAACAAAAAAAAGTTGCCAGATGCACTGGATTTGCCCTCCTCCCAAGGAGGAAAAAAAAAAAAAAATGAAGGCAAATAATTGAAGAATAAGCCAGTAAGCCAAATCCCAAGGTTTGATGGTTAAGGTTTGGGGATTTTTTGGTTTTGGTTGGGATGGGGGGGGAGCTTTTTCTTATTTACTTATTTATAAGCGACAACCTGTTTTATCTCATTCAGGGATGAAAACAAGGGTGGGATAAGGGGTTACATTGGTTATGAAAAGTCTAATGAGCTGCTACAAATGCCTCAGACAGTTTTCTCATATCTAGAATAGGATGTCTGAAAACTAGAAAAAACATGAACTAGCTTGTTTATTTTATAAAGTTTGACAGACATGCTGCATTTACATTAGTGAGATGCAGAAGGTTTGAAAGTATAGGCAGCAATGGACAACATGGTTACACTTACTTTAATTGAAAAATTCTCCAGACAGGCTTTTGGATTGTAAAACTTCTCTTTCCAACAGACCACCACATGCTATTAACATTATGATCTAATCTTACAGCAGGAAAGTGCTGCTTATTCATACCTGATGGCCTTGCTCATAGATATCTGTAGAAAATCAAATGCTTGCAGGTTTATGTTGCCACATCTAACTTTATAGACAAACTACAAATACTCTAATTTTCATGGAAATTTGTTTTGTGTTACCTAAATAACCATGCCAGATCATATGGCATGAGTACATGCAAAGAATTCATGATTTTCTAAATTTGAGACTTAAAAAAAATAAATCCATAAATGTTCATAAGAAGCTACTTTATATTAGATGACAATAACAGAAAAATAAGTTAGTAATGTAAGAATGAAAAGAAGAATTGGGTGGAGATTTAAAACCAAATTATGAAACAATTGGTATAACAAACAGCCTGATAAAACAACATTTACTTACACTGAGTTCAAATAATGTAAAACATACCCAACTTGAATTCAGCATACATTGATAATTGGGTCTTTTTTTCATTATCATTATTGTTATCACTATTATTATATTTGCTCTTCCTGAACAAAACACTCAACAAGACCAAGGTAAGTTTTGTTTGCTTGATATAGAAAGATGAACCACGAATTAAGAATCCTAAATTCCATTAATAACAACATCTATCAAGACCCACTTAACAGATGCCAAGGTATGTTAATAAAAGCAAATGTGACAGATGAGTTATATTACAATGGATTACATACGGTATACAGCTTTTCAAATTAAGAAGTGAACTGTGACGCCACCAGGTTATTTTTATAGAGGACAGTGGGAGTAGGTTATATTCCTGATTGAGAAATCTAAAATAAGCAAAGTAAGCAAGGGCCACCTTGTGAATTAAAATGTTTAAAGAGCAATATAATGCATGAAAAGAAAATTAATGTGCTATAGACGCTACAGGGACATCAATCCCATGTTCTCCCTTTCTTTATCATTTTGACCCAGTTATTTTGAGATTATACATTGATAAAGATGAAACGTCAACCTAACACAGCAACTATCTCTTGATTTAGAATTTATCATAATACTAAAGAGCACAACTTTTAATAAGCTTTTGGAGTTTTATTTCTTCTGTTTTGTGGTGGGGAGTTTTGCTTGGTTGGTTGTGTTTTGTTTGGGGTGTTGGGGTTGTGGGGTTTTTTGGGTTGCATTTGGGGGTGGGCGTGTTTGTTTGTTTGTTGTTTGTTTGTTGTTTGGGGTTTGGGGTTTTGTTGTTTGTTTTTATCGACTTGGCTAGACCAGAAAGAGGAAGAACAGAAAAGGAAAAGGAAGAATTGAACTTTAGCGAGCCAATAGGTGAGAGCACGTACATCACTTGTCACTGTCAAATGAGGACTCTGTGCTCATAAAAGACTTATCTTGTGCCTTAGAAAGAGACATACGATTGGAGCCTGATGCAACAGTAAGTAGTAGTCTGTGGTGGACAGTGAAGTGACCAGGGTTTGTTCTCCTACACAGTTCACAACTCAAGTACACTCACACCTTTTGTCAAGTCTTACAAAATAGCATAAATTTGCTGCTTTACTTAAAAAAAAAAAACACCACCTGTCCCAGGAACAAGTCAGTTTTTGAGAAGTATAATTATAGACTTGATTTCATTAGTAGCCAGTTCTAACAATGCTCATAGGAATCACAGTAAATTCTCATCTAATATATTACTTGAACCACTCAGAATTCTAAACTCCTTCAGTAACTACTGCGATCCAGTTAAAAAATATTCAGGTCTGTTAGTGAATGGCAACATAACAGATGAGCAGATGTGTTCTGCCACTTGCATTATCCAGAAGTGCTTTGAGTACTACATATTAAAGCATTCATAAAGAGCTGTAACTCAGTAAAAAAATTAGGGAAGGCTTTTTCCTAAAAAAAAAAAAAAAAAAAATTCCTTTAATTTTTACTTCTCCTGCCCCACAAAGTTCTCATGTGTGCTTTGTGACAATACTGCTTTAAGACTGAAGAGTTCTTCCTTTCTAGACTGATCTCCCTAGTCATATGAAAACCAAAAAAACCCAGCCATTTGTAGATGAAGGGCTATCCGTTCTGCATTAAAGAGCCAGACATAATAAGAGTCTAGAAACTCACTACCTTTCCTCTTATTAATGATCCACCTCTCAGACAAAAACACAGAAAAGCAAGATAATGTATCAGGCAATTCACTTATTCAGGCAGCTACATGTGGCCATGTCCCATGAAGGATTTCAAGAACCAAAGCTTATGTTCCAGTTTTAACATTAGATTAAGTACCTATTAAAAGCCATGCTCTCTTCTCTTTTCCTATCATTCCTTTTTAAAGATAATGGGAGAGGTGACAGAAAAAAGAAAAATGAAAACAAAATACTTCTAATTTTCACCTTTTCTCACCTTCTTTCCTGCTTCTCTTAGGAGACTCCTTGCAGCCACTCAAGGACCTCATTCTTCTCTGAATCTGACATGCCATCACCAGATGCATGACTTAGAATAGACTCAAGGCTTGGAAGGATTCTCTGGGAGACACAAAACATTCCTAAGCAAAGAGTTTTAATGTTCCTAGAGGGTGAGCCTGTTCTAAGCTTCAAATTAATTTTTACTCCAAATCTGGGAATGGGGGAGTGGATGGGGTGGAATATGTCAAAACAAAAAAACTCAAGATTTCATTCAGCCCCACCAATTAATTAAAATACGAGAAAGAGAGGCACAACAAAATGGAAGAGCTCCTCTCTGAAGGTGAAAAAGAGATAGTAAAGCTCCACACTTCATTTTCATTTGAAAATACTTCATGTAAAAATGTGGGAAATCAGAAGAAATTTATTTCAGTGGAACTAAACAAAGATGGCATTGTCTTTTCTTGAAACAGCAAAAGTTGCAAGTAGAAGTATTTCTAGGCTAGCTAATAAAATAAGGTAGCACACAACATAAAAATATGACAATAGGGACAAAAGATGTCAAGGAGATTTCATGGTGAAAGACAGCCTCTTATCACGCTATGCAGCTAAAAGAGCTCTACCAAAGGCTACTGAGCACATTTCACTTTGGATCAAAAGTGATACTTGATGATAACTGATAAAACTTCAAGAGCAGGCCAGGTAACAGGTCTGTTAGGATATCAGAAAAACAGCTCATGCTACAGTTTATACAATTTTGGTAGCCACTGCTAATAAATGATGTATGACATAGGCCAATAAGGACCAAAAAAATTGCACCAGATGATTCGCCTAAAAACCCTCAGCATAGTGCTGAATGTGTTGCTTGTTTTTATGTATCTATGTATGCGCACACACACTGCTGCAGCACTCTTCACCAAACTGATGTAATGTCTCTGCCTGCTAATCGGGACTTACACGTCAAGAACTGTCTCCATGACAAACCAGCAATCACAGAAAACCAGATGACTTCATTGTCAGGCATTTATGAGCATCATTACAGCACCATTCTTAAGACAGCAACTATTAGATGGAGGGGAGGTGCCTCACTTTGCACGAGGAACTTCAGGAGATAGGAAGGAAAGGTACTACACAGCACTTTGAATTAGAAGAGAACAGGTTGTCTTATTCTCTCCTTTGCAGATGGCTGTAATAAAGTCAGAATGAAGGCTCATGAACTAATTTTAAATTCATGTAGAAAAATCCAAGACCATCCCATCTCCTACAATCTGTTTCTATGGAAGTAAGAAGTTTCACGCCACCAGAGAAATAAACAACAGAATTACTTCTTCATTGAGCTAATAATAAAATAGTCACATCATAGTGTTTCAGAGCTCCAGACTTCAATGTCCTTAATTACTTAACTTATATTTTATGTGAACACCAAGTCACATAAAAATAACCTTTCAAAAAAGATTCTTCTCGCTGAAATACAAAGAACCTTTGGAATCTATAATAATGGAGAAAGAAAACCACTTCACATGATAGACTTTGAGAGTGAGAGAGTAAGCAAATGCCAATGAACAAAATTACATTGTAGATAATGCTTTCTTCATTTACTCAGATACAGTTCAACACTTACAGAATACAATTATACATATTCTCACATTTTGTATAAGGAATGCAATCACAGCTATAAGAGCATACATATAACAGCTTTCTTGCATCATGCATTAAAAAAAAAGAAACTTGTAGCATCTGAAGACTGCTATTTTTATTCTCTGTTCCTGATACAAGTTTTTGGTTACCACCAAGGAGATATTATGTAACAGTAAGTGCAGGACAATAGGGTATAAAATGGGAAAAATAACATGTAGATATTCCCTATCTCTATTGCTGCAAACAAAATTTCCTTAGACCATCTGTTCCTCTTTAGGTATAAAAGCTTCTAAAACAGATTAGGATATTAAATAGTCATCCTGCAGAAAAGTTTTCTGTTGCTAAGAAACAGGAAGGAAAATAATATATCCAAGGTCAGCTGTTAGTGAATTGATTCAGGATGATAAAATTTTTGACCCAATTTGACATATTTCATAAGGAATCAAACATACTGTTTGTTTAGGGTGGACTGTTTCCATTAGCCATATTCTGCTTAGAAGTTTTATATTCGCATGGAGACTATGAATAAAAGTAAAACTGTGTTCAGTGAACAGTGACAAATGTCGCTCTGGTTAGGCAAATCAACAGGGAATTACAATACTTTAAGAAATCCTTCTTGAGGAGTTAAAAAATTCAGCACATTTTGTATGACCTTTCATTTGTGGCAGCTTTTTCATTAGACAGATTTTAGTTCTAGGTTTAAGTCAAAGATCAATGCTTCTAACACACCACTTCTCCCAACAGGCAAGTTGAAGACCACCGTTTCACCTGAGGCACCACTTCTGCAAGCATGAAATAAGGCATTATTTTCTTGCTACTCCCAGCACATTGACTCAGCTGCACTCCCCCTCAGGAATTAAGAAATCCAAACCATCTCCATATAAAATAAGATCCAAATAAAGTACTAATACAGTGGAATTACCGCACTATCCTGCAGACATGTAACTTCAGAAAGAGCACGTAACGCAGAACAAGCCACAGGTTTGCTACCAAAACATTTAGGAAAAGACTTCGTAAAAAAATAGTAAGTATGTCTGCAAGCCAATATTATTATCCATGAAATTTAATGAATTATGATTTTTTTTTTCCAAACAGCCAAAACAAAGCAAAAGTTCAGAATTACTTTAAAGGTTTCCAATAAAGATTAGAGAAAAAGATAAGGACAGTCTGGGGGTTTGTTCTAAAAGCGTTGATTTAACAATGTAGGTTCTTCCCCAGCCAAGCTGTAGGGATGCATAGAAGCAATCAGGTACTTCCTACAGTTCTGCACAGCTCTTAAAGAGGTGTGTCCAAGAATCTCCACCTTTCATGCTGGAGAATTAATTACACTACATACAAGGCCCTGGAAAACAACAGGTTCCAGGCACAGAAAGCACCATGTTATAGTGTACCAAACATTAAACAAGCATACATAACAACCAATGTGTAAATGGCAAACTGCTTTACAAACTATAAATAACCTAAACAAAAACTGCTAGACAGTAAGTTTATTTGTCTCTCATGCAGTCTTTCCCACCGGTTTGTTTCATAAGTTTGAACATATACCGAACATAACATGTGTTCAAGTACTTAAGTACAAATGTTTATCTCGATACTTACATTTTTCAGTCTGAAAAGACAGTTCAAAAAAATATAGCATGTGCCATACAGCTATTCTTCTGGCTTGCAAAATGCCTCTTGCTCACCAGGCTTGCTCCCGACAACTGTCTGAACTCTATAAAAATAGTTTCTTCTTGCTGCCCCCTATTTGTTCTCTATATTTCCTGCTTATTAGTCTGAAGGTAACATGAGAGATAACCCACCTCTGGATAAAAGAGGGAACCTGACAGTGATAATGCCATCTTTTGGTGCTGAAATGGCCAAGGAGGACAAAGGTCAAACAGCCTCCTGAACTCCCAAGGTTTCTTAATCACATCAAAGGATGCTGGTACCTTTAGGGATCTTGTTTAACCATTTAAAAAAGCCTGTATTAAAAATAATTAATAATAAAATATAATATAATATAATATACTAGAAATCTATTACATTGCTACATTGATATCATTGTCAATTTAAAAAATTAGTCTTATTGATTTAATGTTACTGATATTGCTGTTATATTACAATAAAAAAATAAATGCCTATATTAAAAATAAATTGTCTCATTAATACAGGATACTTGGCAACAGACACTGTCCAGTCTTTTTCCTTCCCCTCCGACTTGTTCTTCATTTATTGTTTAAATTTTAGTAATTTGGGTGTCACACAAGACTTTTCTAAACCATAAATTGGTTTACCTCATTTCTTCCTTTGACACCTCCTAACCCTTACAACAGTTCTGACATCGGTAGGGAAACTGAAAGCTGTTCCTGTCTATGACTAGACAGTGGTTCAATTTCATCACAAAATGAGGAAGCACTAGATAGCACAGGGAAAGTTACTGTTGCAAATTTCTACATCAGTCGTTATGAAAGGGGAAGATATTCCTTTGCAAATATCCCACTCATACTCATCCTTGCAAGGACTTCTTTCACGCACAATCTCACACTCACTCACACAAAAGTGACACGTCTACCCAAGTGGTTTGGCCAGGATCACCTGCATGTGACAAAGAGGACCAGCTACCAAGTCCTCACCATGTTTCTGGGTTTCTTCTTGACTGGTAATAGCAAACTAGTTTTTGGACAGATCTTCACAGACTGTAGGAGCCAGCAGCCTTTGTGGGGTGGTCCTCCACGCCAGAACCCTACTTAAACTCAACCTCCATAAATCTTAGACCAGGTTGTTTCCTACTCTGCTTTTCTTCATTTGAAATATATATATAGTCGATATTCTGTTTTTCTGTTGGGCAAGCAGGAAAAGAAATGGTACACATGACAAGTTTCCACTGAGAAGTCACCTGTTCTTTCAGAGGGCAGGCGTTCTGGTCTTGACATAAATAACACATTCCTCAGTCTTACCACTGGAAACAGTGTCCTGGAAGCCGCATGCTTGGAGAGTTGTTCTTCATTATCAATACAGGCCTTTCTTTTAACCCTTCTGCTGCTGCTTCTGGTGCTTAAACACAGTTTTCCATTCCTACATCATTCACGCCAACCCTAATATTTCTATTACAGGTCTCTACAAAGGGTTTAGCAAAGGTAAGGCAAGCCATCACAAACGGCCCAAAGTGTCATTCCTGGAAATCTCAGCAAAGAAGCCAAAAGCTGATGACCATCAAAAACTAATCCCTCAACCCATGTAGCCAGTCCTAAAGAACTGGGATGCCTGGTGGTCCTTGTAGGAACTTGTAGTTGTGTTGCTGTGTTCTATGGCAATTAAAAGAGCTTGGTTTCTAGCTGTGACTATCCAGTCCTTTCCCCAAGAATTGAAATCAATTTTAAAAATCAAGTGTGGGTTGATTCAACTGACAACGAAGACTGCCGTATTTTGCACAAATTGTAAAATGCAGTATCCAATGGAAATTGGCAAAAGGACTTAAAAATCCCATGAAGCACTTTGCATTTTGCTGAAAAGTGTTAACTATGTCACAATAAATATTATTTGAAGACACATTTCAGAATTGTTGAAAACACAAAAAGTAGCACAAAAGAGCCTACCCAACATATTTTCGCTTAACAAAGAGGAATGGAACTTTACAGCCAAACCTGCTAAAAGCATGATGTTTGCCAACTGAAATGTGTAAAGACAGAAGCGAGGCCTGCTGTGGAGACAATTACACGTGCTCACCCCCACTCTTCATGACCTGCTGCCTGGGCCCTTCAGCTTCCACACCACCGCACACTCAGCTGTGTTCCTACTGCGGTGACCTCTATTCATAACTTGAAACACTGATCTAGAGCCAACATCAAGGACTGAGAGCTGGACATCACCTGAGTTTATTTTAATTCTGTTTTCTTGATTTCCATCTGCAAATTCAGTTCTCCACTATCCCATACACCTTACGTTTTAGTCTTTCATTATGACAATGTACTATGCAGGAATGTTTCTAAGGGATAATTAAATACCAACACACAGTATCTTTATGGGTAACAGCTGACATTTTTCCCCACAAAGAATACTTTTATGTCCTGCCTTTACAGCATTTTTCTCCTCTGTCCCGATTTGGGCCATGAACCAGAGCACGCTATGTGCTCAGGACTTTCCACAATACCAATACGTAGGTAAGTAATCCTTTTCCCTAAAGCAAAGGTTTTTGGCATCTGTTCAACAACTGTTTATCAACTACACATACTTCAAACAGCTAACAGGCATCACATTTAATGCTCTCCACTGAGAACTCAAGTTCTCCACAAACACAATGAATTAATATGTACTACTATACACCACATAAAATAATAACATTAGGAAAGAGGACTTGGATTGAAGGAAGATGCCTTCTGAGCTAAAATAACTTGAGGAAGATAAAACAGAGAATCAAGGCACAAGTAGGTAAGTCATGAAATTGATTCTCAAACCCTCCAGTAAGTAAATAAACACTGAAGTCCAGAAAGTTGAGCAGACCAGCAGCTCCAGTCAGGCTTTCCAAAAAAGCTATAAATTAACCATTTGTTATTACTTTCTTTACACAGTATGGTGTCAATCAAACAATTTCCAACCTAGATATAAGACTATTCAGGGCATTCTTGTATACAGAAAATTCCTTAATTGGATGCCAGCAATGTTTCCTGGCAGGAACACTCACAGTTGTCAAATGTTTCGCTAGCTGAAAAGGCCTCTATTTGTTATTTTGGAGTACTTGCAGTACCTGCCAGTTCTGCAATCCTTATACCATTTGTTACAGGACAAAACACGAAGCCTAAGCTTAAAATGTGGACTGAAAGCCAGAGAAAATGGTTTGATTTCTAACATTTTTAATACTATGCCAAAAATCAGCCGTAAGGTAGTTCAGCCTGAATATTGTCAAAACCCTACCTTCTTGACACTGTAGTAATGAGAGCTGTGGCAAAATACTCACTTTTTCAGCATTGCGAAGTTCCAAGATCGTTAGTAAATATTCAAATCATGCCCTGCAAGATGTATGGTGCTTGTACCTGTTTATGCCAGCCTCAAAGGTAAGACTTGGTGTGTTTGTCTGGTCAGGATGCTATGATTGTCCACCAAGAGAAAGAGTAGCCACTTAGAGCACTGACTGAGATTTGTACACTTTCTATCACATCATTACTGCTATATGTGGTACTGACATAGCAGCTATATGATAGTAGGGGTAGCTATCATCATATTGAAAAAGTAGGAAGAGTATTCTTTGTTGCTTCAGCATAAAAAGAATTGATCTAGTACGAGAACGCTTTACATTCCTTACCTATGGAAAACATCAACCCTCTCGGGTCCACTTGAGAAGACTAATTCCTTTCATTTGACAGGAAAAAAATGTATTCTATTTTTTCATGTTCACAACAGAAGTGGCTAGTAGGAGTTAGGATACGTATTTTTAAGTCTGGCCTCAGTGGCCAGTCCAGCCCAAACCAGG
This sequence comes from Charadrius vociferus, assembly GCF_000708025.1. Lineage (NCBI taxonomy): Eukaryota > Metazoa > Chordata > Aves > Charadriiformes > Charadriidae > Charadrius > Charadrius vociferus. The sequence goes on from NW_009661371.1 coordinate 6,295,203, forward strand.
ACAGTAACCCCACATCTACTGCTTAACAGTTAATTTGTCAAGGGTGTATATTTGGATATTTAATTTCTGGGGCTCTTTCCAACCATATGACTATTCAGATTTTAAAGTTCCTCTACAGTCTTCTCCTCATTGCCTGTCTGAGGAGATGAACCTTTAAAGAAATGGGTATGTGTTGTATGAAAGCTGTTGAAAGAGCATTAGCTTACAACTCCATGGATCTCATCTCATTCTAGACACAAGCACAGAGGATATAGGCCATGCCACTGTCACAGACTGAACAAACTTGAAAACAATTTTAAATGCAAGAAGGGAAGTGTAGCAACTGCGTCTGACAAGAAACCCTCACCCCTGCAAGACAAAACGCTGCATTTTATCACTATCTGATGTCCGTATCTATTTCTTTCAGCTAAAGTCCTTGCTGGAACAGATATAGTCAAAATTATTTTGATATGCCTGTCTACTCTGAGTTTTCTACAGTTGGAAGAAAAATCCCAGCAGTTAAGCTGGTGATATTTCTGATCATAACAATGGCTGAGGTTTCCTTCAGTTTAGCACATGCCACTCCAGTACCCAAAAGACATCTACATGGACAAGTACACACAAACTGCTCCAGGACCGGCACTAGCTATGGTTTTGCTAATCAGGCTTGTGAAAGAGAGTCAGCAAGTTGGATAACAGTCACAGTAACACAGCATTATGTCGCTTCTGGACTCAAGGCAGAGTACAGACAGCTCTGAATATGGGGAGAAAAAAATTGTGTTAAACTAGTCAGTTATTAGAACAAGGTGGAGATGCCAAAGATTTGACCTTGCAACTCCTATGTTAAGAGAGGGCATTCTTGGATGCTACTCTAAGCTGCTTCTCTTCACCACTTTCTCTTCCTTCTCCTCCCCACCCCCATCCTTCCTTTTCCTTTGGAAGCCTTATGATTTCAAGTAATTTTTTTTTAAAGGCTAAAAAGAATTAATGGGATGAGAAAACAGTTTTCTGGGAGCTTTACCCAGGATGTTTCCCTGGCCATGAATAACTACACTAGTTTTGAAAACAGCATTGCTCTATTTCAGTTGCTGAGCAGGTGGTCTGTTAAATCTTAAAAGTTATGTCTGTTAGTTAAGTGTTCATGTAAATATTTCATTAAGCTTCCTGGCTTATAATAAGCATTGCTTAGCACTATTTTATGCTACACAGTCTACAGAAATTATTCTACCAAAGGAAAAAAAAAAAAAAAAAGATGAATGAGAATTCAATAACTGCAATATTTTTTTTTAATATCAAAGGGAAAAAAGACTGAATTCTAAGTTAAATGTGCCTGTTTAGGGAAGATACATCTTATTTCATCTCATCACCTTATAGCCTAGGCAAATAAGCACACATTACCTCTTTGCTCTCTTTCTTATAATCTTATTTTTAAAAATCTTTTCTTAAAAAACTACTTCATAAATAGTTCAACAAAAGTATCAGACGTACTTCCACAACACCTTACTATAAATTAATTTATTTCTATAACATATTTTGCCATCACAAAACATTATTAATCTCTTTGTGTTCCAAAGCAATAAAGATGAAAGGACTTAATCATGAGTAGCTTTTAGCTGCTTAGATGTTAACAGTCACTCCATTTGTACTGCTATAAAGCTGAGGGATCCAGTCAGGTTGACTGCTGCTCTCCCAGTCAATTAAACACTACCAGAAGTTGCCTAGTTTCTCTGTCAATTTTGCAAGCCATCATCGGTTTTACTTCCTGGCATTTCCCCCCTTTGCAAGTGATTTAAATCATCCTAAGATGTAAATAACACACAGGATATTAATTATATTTTAATGAGCATTTTTATTACTTTTTTTTTTTCCTTTTCATTTATAACATTGAGAAAGGAAACCCTTCCCTCAGAGAATTTTAATGATCGTGTTCTTGGATGTCTGCTATATTATTTGTTCTTTGGTGAAATAAAGAAACTCTCCTGTTATTTCTGCAAAAAGCAAAATTGCCTGTCACAATTCTTACTGGTTTGTCAGCTTAGAAGAGTGTAATTTATTGGCCTCGCAGTAACAAAGTTTTCTACACTTCAGGAGAATTATTGTAGAGATGGTGAGGCATAAAGGTGTAATTTAGAGATCCAAAAACAGGCTTCAATTCTTATTCAACTAAAGGTGAAATGGAAAAATAACATATTTAAAAAAAAAAAAAAAAAGATAGACTATTCTGTTGTCTTTTGCCAGCAAAACATTTGCATTCTCCCTGTGCATTTTTTAAATAATGCAACAAGACCTGTGATGACTGCACAAGGAATTACACACTATGCCTGAAGTACTATTACGGAACTGCATAGCCAATACAGTATTAAAGCATGGAGAACCTTCCAGCTCCGTAATAACTGTTTCAATGAAATAAACGTGAAAGTCATACAGCGGCAAAGGTGCTACAGAGACCACAGCACTACAGAATAAAGCAGAAAGGGAACTGGAGTAAGCTTCACTCTACTCCCCATAAACATGACAGTACAAGCTAGGTCTGAGGCTAAGTTACAGCAAGAGCAGAATTCTCTTTTACCAATCTGCTAAACCAAAAGACATCTATCATAATGTAATTTTATTTCCTGAATAATAGTGAAGGTTACTAAATACATAGACGTGATACCCGACTCAGATCTCCAGATGCTAACAGGTAGAGCTGATACAGTCTCTACAACAAAGAAGCACTAAAATTCCTTCAACTTCAGATGCAAACACCTAATCCTTCTGCAGATTACATCCTGACTTTCAGATTGGGCATCCAGAAAAGGACAGAAATACACAGTGAAAAAACATCTGCAAATACTCTGACCAGCATCAAACACGACCTACGTGGGTAGAAAAGGATATAAGCCATTATCTCCAAAGTAATGTTTAGCTGCATGACTACAAAAAACACTTCTCCCCTAGTAATCCCTGCCTCATTCACCATGCACAATAAAATGAGGCTAGAGCTCTACAGATAAAAGTGTCATACAGCTCTGATTTATCCCCAGCACATCAGAATTTTGTGCAACGGTTCTATGGAGAGGAGCGAGAAAGGATGGAAAAAGTATTACACGCAGTTGTAATAAACACCCGCATACACCCAAGAAACCTGCAGAACTACAGTCTGCTGTAAGAGCCAAAGTAGGTAACAGTGCCAAGGTGTTACCACGCATGTGATCAAGAACTCAAATCAATGGGACATTTTGTCTACACTGCTATCATACTAGCACACCTGCCTGCCTGTCTTCCGTCACCCTCTCAAACCATGCAGGTGGTGTTAAGCTGATGTTCTTCTTAACGAGTTCTTTGTCATCTCCTCTCTTCGGTATCCTCATCTGAATCACATCCTGCCAGGTCAATTCTTATTTGATCTTTTAGAACATATCACCTTTCTAGCCTAGACTCTGGATATCACTTCCCTTTCCTACAGTTTCACTCCTCAGGTTTCAAGCACTCATCTCTTTGGGTTTGTTCTCTTCCCTGTTGTTTTCTCCTCTGAGCGTCACTTTCGCAGGACCCTTCCTTCTAAGCAGCCTTCTCTGCCAGAGCTCTGGGCAGCGTGTGCCAGTAGGGCTTATCACACTCTGGCTTCCCATGGCCCAAATGACTCAACAGTTGTGATTTCAGAGACATCCTGCTTTGGCCCAGCTATTAAATTTTAGAGAGGTTTTAGCCAATAAAGTCTAAGTCTTTCCAGTACAAGAACATGTGCTTTCAAGGTCTACTATTTTCCACATGCAAATAAACCTCCTGAGGAAGGGGAGAAACACATTCTTTCCTCAAGAATCAATCCATTTTGTTTCAAGGTCCCGTCCTGAAGCATCAGTTCGTGTAAGTTTCCAACAGCATTTGACAGTTACCTTTTTCGCCCAGCTCAGTCCTCTAACCTTGCCAAAACCTTCAAAAATTTCTGCTTGGAAGACTGGCAGACATTATACAGGGAGTTTAAAGCCCAGCAAAAGGCGTAAGTAGCAATGACCAGTGTCTTATATCAGGGAAACCTAACTTTAAATGGATAATTAGGGCACGAGAAGAGTATTCATCATTTATCGCATCATATTATTCAACTATCTATTTCAGAACTTTCTCCCAAGAAAACTCCTTTCTAGGTTTTTATAGCAATTTAAAGTTTCCATATGTTGAAATTTCCATTGCCTTTCTACGGAAAGTTCTGTTCGCTCCAAATTGTTTTCACTTTGTTGTGGTGGTTGAAACAGGTTGCTTCTGTTTGAAAAACCTATCTCCACACCATCATGGAGAGAGCAAGAGTTGCATCTGCTATCAAATATACTTTCATGATATTGATGTATTCACTTTATGTGAACTTTATTTTAGGAAAATACTGCAGAAAAATGTTCCCTTGCCCATGAATTTAGTTCTTTGCTCTGGCAGGCATCTCATCATCTCATCACCTCAAACCAGGACATTATGAAAGCTTTTTCATCAGTTTCTTAGATTCTACTTCAATGCAGTAAGATATTGTTTGATATACACTACCTTCAATTGGGAGGCTATTCTATTGATTAGAAATCATATTCTAATTTCTAGAGTAAATTTGTACACAGCCAATATGGTCATTTGCTCTCATATCAGCATTGTCTTACTCTAAGTAATTCTTCCCTGTGATTACCCCTACACATTTATAAAGTACTCATATACCCTCTCAAATTTTATCTTACCAAAGAAGTCAAGCTCCCAACTAATAAAATGATACATGTCATGTTTTGTTTTTAAAATCAAAATTGATCTTATTTACAGTTTAGCTATACAAACAGCAATATAAGTACAGCTGAGGCACAGGGGCCTTTGATCTGTCACACTTCCTTAGTACCAGTCTCTTTGGTAAATTCCTAATACCTTTTTCTAATTTTCTTTTACCATTATGCATAGAACTACCCTTTCCTCCAAAAGCAGTTTGTGAACTTGAATAATACTGACGTCAAAAACATAATCCTGCAGTTGCCTGGATTAATTTTTCCCCCTTTCTTAAAAAACGTACACTGCCCTGTTAATGCCTAATTAGCTAGCAGCTCCACTTTCCTGCAGATCTGCACTCAGACTGCACCATAATTTCCATTTCCATACTTCTAGGCCTTTTCCTATAGGTGACTGGAATCATTTGGCATAAAAAGTGATGCACAATCAAGTTTTTAGATGAACCTAGACTTATAATGTTTCCCCATCCCCACTCTTTGAAGCATATCTGATTAACTTTGCGCTACTTACTCCAATACCCTTTGCAGGGTCTAACTCATCTTGACAGTTTCTCTGTGAGAGCTCCTGTCTTCAGTCCTAAGGCACTGCAAAATCTAGTTGCGATGATGAAAACGATCATTCTTTCATGAGTTTAAGTGTATCTTAATGACAGCTTTGCAGAACATGCATACGTTTCACCATGGTTTAAAAAGAAGTAATTATAACAGTTACAGCCTTTAGAAGTAGCCTAAGTTCTTAAAGACAAAGTAATGTTGGTGGCAATTCTGGAAAAAAAATTGAATTCCATCCCATTAGCTACAACATCACCACTGGCAATCACAAGCAACCCCTCAGGTTTTGGTTTGTAACTATTATGCTTACCTGGATTCCTCACAGATGTTTAAGTAGTGTCATACCCTGTATTGTAGCTTACTGCTGTTGACTAGATCTCTAACTGAAGAATAATCCCTTTCAAGTTTTAAAATAAAAATCTAACTTGACTAGACTCAACAGGTAATACCACACTTTTTGATTTTAATCACAAGTTTAGTCTTTAAAATTCCCCTAGAAAATGAAGATGGTTGCATACTGCTAGATTATGTGATAAAAGCTCATCTGCACCCCAACAAAGGAGCACAGAGAGCGGCAGGCAGGGGAGCCCAAATAATACCCTGCACAGCTCCTCCCAGGCCCATCATGGGAGCCACCAGCCGATCAGAGGCCCATCTCTACAAGCCCGAAGGATCACAGGGATTCAGAATGGCAGGCACGAACACAAATTAAGGACTTGGAGGAAGGGAGGCCCCATCCAGACCCCTCCCAGAGCCGTCCCAGGAGAGCCTGGGCCCCAGTGTCCAGCTGTGAAACCCATCACGGTAAGTCAACAGCAGAGCACCTCTTGGACAGAGGAGAGACACTGCCCAGGGCTGTGGGACATATTACGGAATGAAGGGATAGGGTATTTGAGGATTGCACAGGATTTACTATGGGATGTTTACAGGAGAAACCAAAGGCAGGGAAAGGGATGGATTTACATGATTTGAGAAGGAACAAGTGTGAGAAAAGACGAGTGAGTGGATAAAAATAGTTTGCTGGTTGGTTCGCTTGCCTGGCCGTGCCCCGCGCCTGATCAGTGCAGTCTGATCTCCCTATTAAGTCACTTCTAACTTTTTTCCTGGGTGGGGGCTCTACACGTTATGCATGTGTGCGTGGGGGTGTGAGTGCAGCAGCTGGGGTGGGATGGCCCACGCGCCCGGCTGCCAACCGCCGGAGAGACCGGGGCAAGTGGGCTCAAGTGCCAGCCCGGGGGGCTTATTGGGACACGCGTGTCTGTGGTGCAGCACCTGCAGCAGGTGCAGGCTCGCGTTCGCGTGTGTGTCTCTGTACTGGGAACACATGTTCAGCCTTGCTGCTGGTTGGACCCCATGCACGGAGCTGTAGCAGCCTCACCCCCTCTCAGGCTCCTGGGTCGGGCGCAAAATTTTCCCCTAGCACACAGGAAGAAAAGGCTTTTCAAAAGTTAAACACAGCATACACTTAAAATAAGATTTTCTTCTCCCATTCTGCATACATTGATCATCATCTTTCATTCCATATATCAATTGTGTCCCTTTTCCGCTATTTTTCCACTCAGATCATTTCACCCACTTCATATCCATCTTCTCTTATCATAGATATTTCCTCCCCTCCTTTTCACTTCCACCCTACCCCTACCTCAGATTTTACAGGTTCGTTTTCCTCTAGTATGCTTAGGCCCTTTCTCCGTTTTTTTTATAACCTTACCTTCGTCTTCCTCTCCATGAAATTCTTTTTATCATTTCCTCTTTGAATTCCTCAACCACCCTTTCAGTCGGGATAAAAACTGCCCCTTACACATTCTGTCATTTCTCTTCAGCTTTCTTCCTGCTTGCCAAAATTCGTTCTTTGTAACATTGCCTTTCACTCTCTTTCAAAGAAAAACACATGCAATTGAGGCCCTCTTCTTCTTACTTAAATAAAACATGCCTATTTTCAAACACTTACTGACTGAACAGGGTTTGTATTAACGTTTTTTCACAGAAGGACAGAATAAAATCAGCAGACGATTACTACAAATGCAGTTTAAAAGACTCAAAAAATTCAGAAAACAGTTTCCCACAAAGTGCAGAGGCTGCTCGTGTAACAAACCCATCAAGAAAATACACGAGGTCTAGCTACTTCTTTCCCCCTCCTCCACTGTGTGAGGCTGCAGAAAAGAGACCGTTTTCCCATACTCCTCTTGACAGAATTTGATTTCTCAGGCTTTGCTCTACCTTAAGTCCCCTACCTTACCAACTTCAGCATATCCACATACGATCGCAAAGTAGAATTCAGTTCTTCACTCCAGCAAGAGTTTATCAAAGAGCTTTTATCTTTTTGAAGCATTTTGCCTCGAATGGACAGTCAGTCCCTTTCTCTGAGCTCCACAGAATACTGCATCCCACCGGCTGTGAAGACCCGCATTTGAGAGGCATGTGGAAATGGAATTAGTTTGGCTTTTTTGTAGGTATGACATCTTCCACCCAATACCTCATATTGTCTGTTAGGACTTGCACTAACCTAAGGCACTGATTTTATTGTTCGATTTAAAAAAAAGGTACTACACAAAGAGGGAAGAAGCATTTTAAACATAACTCTACCGGACTGAAAACATTTATCAGCTTTATAGAAAAGCATCTGTCTTCACAAAAACTTATATCCATCAGCTGACTCTTTAATGACTGTTTACCCACCTGTAGAACTAGCACAGAGAAGGACAATTTGATACTGTTGTTACACAGAGAAATTTTCTACACTGCACTGAAATTATTACTGGTCCCCAGAAAAAACAACTCGGTCACATTAGCTGACCTGTGTTTGGCTGCACTTGGCAGAAGGGCTTTAAACAGAAGCGACCACACACCACTGTGAGGAGAGAGCAGAAGTCTCTTGACGGGGGTTGGCGCTCAGGAGCCGTGCTTTAACTTTCTCTCCAAAGACGCAGCACAGACCCTCTGAGCCTGAAGCAGCAGTGAGGTGAAGTAACATTGTCCACCATAGGCCAGGATGGGAATGTGCCTGCGTTCCAGATTACATGGCAAGGACTGGTCACACAACCTGATGCGCCGGTTTCACATATTGGAAATGTTGAAGCACAAGGTCTTCCCTTGGGAACCATAATCACCCCTTTCCTATGAGGGCCCAAGATCAGGAAAGCATGGTTATATTTAGTCCTGTTACACACTGTTTTGTACTAGCACATGGGACCTTCACTCCACAGACTACTGAGCAAGGTTTTCTCCTTACTCCAGTTGATGGCATCAAGGACCTGGAGAGCAATCGAATCATGGAATCCGTTATGGCTGGAAAAGACCTTTAAGATCATCAAATCCAAGCATTCTCTAACTCTACCAGGCAAACTTGTAAACCATGTCCCTGAGTACCATATCTAGACGGAATTTATGTACATCCAAGGATGGCAATTCAACCACTTCCCCAGGCAGCCTGTTCCAGTCTTTGATAACCCTTTCAGTGTAGAAGTTTTTCGTAATTGCTAACCTAAACTTCCCCTGGTGCAACTTGACAGCGTTTCCTCTTGTCCTATCTGCTGTAACTTGTGAGAAAAGACCAACCCCCACCTCTCTACACCCTCCTTTCACGTAGTTGTAGAGAGCAATAAGGTCTCCCCTCAGCTTCCTTTTCTTCAGACTAAACAACCCCAAGTCCCTCAGCCGCTCCTCATCAGAATTATTCTCAAGACCCTTCACCAGCTTCGTTGCCCTTCTCTGGACCCTCTCGAACACCTTAATGTCCTTCTTACGCTGCAGCGCCCGAAACCGAACACAGTACTCAACGTGCTCACTCAAGAGAGCCCACTGCTCCTGCCTCTGCACTCAGCCAACCCTGACAACCAGGGAAGCTGGAGTTCACCTCACATTCTTCTGCTACACAAATGGGTTCCAGTCGATGATTTCTAGCAATACACCAGAATTAATGCTGCAGTCCACGTTATTCTCCCAGCCTCCTTTCATCACACTTATCAAGTCGTACAATGTCTGACACTAGGCTTGGGCTTCCCCTTAAAACTCTGACCACGTAATACATGTGCACCCTTGTCCTGTCAGAAGACAGCTCCAAAAGCTCACTTCTCCATTGGCTAGAAATATTATCCTAGTGCGTATTTTATTACTACTTGATCTCATGCCAAAATTTTGTCCCTTGAACTTGGCTCATGTTACATCAATTTTACATCTGAATCAATGCATTAATAATTTTTTTTCCTCTTTGAACCTTTCTTCCATGCTAAAGAAATCCCTTTCTTCCATAACACCATTGGTATTTCAAAAATTCCATCTGGAAGAGACTTCAGAGAAGAATTCCTGGGGGAAGGTGGGGGGCAAAGGGGTAGAGGGGGCAGGGAGAAGCCCATCTCCCATGACACCTGCAGTCATCAAGCCATCACAACATAAACCACACTCCACAGAGGTCAAGAAAGTTGCTTCCACGACTGCAAAGATGTCCTGGCCTTCCCACACTGTGCATTCATTTGGAATCTCTTGTCCTCTCCTTTATACAGCTGAAGGGCACAAACTAGAAAACAGGGATTAGTACACATTTTCACTCATTGACCCATCATGACCTAAACAATTATGACACGCACAGAAGCTGTCCCCTACATATCCTCACCGGGAGCCTTAACCACCCGATGCCACAACGATTACAATTCCACAAGTTCCTGCAGAACCATGGTGCCACTTCCCTTCCCCAGCCTGTCCCCTCTACAGCTGTGTAGCGCAACATGAAGTAAAAAAAGATATAACACAGCACAAGGGAGCAGCTAATTGTAATATTTTTATGGACATCAAAAAAAGAGAGAGAAACTGTTCCTCTGAGGAAAATGGAAAGCCTTACAGGAAATCAGTCAGTGATCACTACCTGATTTAAAGAACTTAATTTTGCAATGGAGATAAACAAAAAAGGAAGAATGTTGTTCTGAATCGCAAATGAAACAAGCTTCTGGGTTTTAGTCTC
>NW_009661371.1:6305455-6310286 GCF_000708025.1 Charadrius vociferus
CTGAAGTACTTTGCACCTCACATTTTCCACCATGTCCCACACTGCCCGATATTTTAATACAGTCAAATATTACATACCCTTTTTGCAGAAATCATGTTTGCCACCTAATCTTGTCTACCTAAAAGTCCATTTGAAAGTACAAACAGTCCAAACTTGGATTTTAGTTGCTGGTGGGCAATCGCAGAAACATTCCCAGTACATCCTATCCTCCTTGATCTGCCAGACTTTAAGTTTTTAAAAAAATTTATTCTACTGAAGTCTGAGGGTTTGGACTACCATTTTTTTTTCTCTACAAAGCACAATCACATTGCTATAAATGAAAGAAAGTCAACTTAATATCATAGAATTTGGCTTCGCAGAATTACACTCAATTCTGCCTAATACGAAGTTTTAACAATTGTTTCACATTTTATAAAAATACCAAGCTATTACTTGCCTTTTAAAGGAATACAAAGAATGGATTTAAGTCTTACAAACTAAAACCTGCACAAGTTAGAGAATTTTCAAGCTACCATTGATTGCGTACAGCTAACCTACAGTGGCACCACAGTTCCTTCCACACCATGCATCATATTTTCAAGAAAAGTTTACATAGCACAAAACTGCCCGTTCTTCTTTATCTTCGAATTTCCAGAAACATCTGCATCTAGCTCCATTTTCTTTGCTTTATTAGTATTTTTAGAGGGTGGGTAGGTGCATATTCACAGAACATTTTTGCAGATTCAGCAAGAACCACTGCCTCTAACCGCCTGCTCAGCACTGCCCGTGCAGACAGACAGACAGACACACAGGGCACACTATACAGCCAGGTGCCTCACTCCAAAGCACTAAAAGCTCAGCCAAGTCCATACAGGGTAGCAAATAACAAGCCAAAGTTTCACGTTGTGCTGTACTTCCCACCACGGTCCCAGGGCAGGCATGCTCACACGTCATAGGGACAGACAGACATAGGCGGGTCAATTCTGGAAGGCACTCTTGAGAAGAAATCTGGCAACAGACAAGCAAAGTTAATAGGGCAAAATTCAGGCAGGAACATTATAACTCTTCCTACACACAATCTACCAGAAATGCTTTCGATGTCTTGAATGCCACGCTCCTTGTGCAAAAACATTCATTTTGTAAGATTACAAAAGAGCTATAAACACAGTATCACCTTCACTGTAAAATAAGAAACTTTGTTTTTCAATAATCACCTAGTCTGAAATTAACTTTATACCCTTCCACAGCTCAACGCTGCCAACGCCACTCACAATACAGTACGTGACCGATCCACATACTCATCCTACACCCAATAGGATGGCACTGTGACACTGCAATTGCCCAAACCACCTTTAATTCCTTTGCATCCCCAAAACTATTCTGTAGAAGAAACTATATGAAACGAGTAGCACTGAAATACCCTAGAGAGCTGCGAAACGACACAGAATAATGCAATAACATCAAACTCCCTATTATTTCCAAATCGTGGAACTCTAATTAACGAGAATTAAGTTTCAGCGTATGCCTCATCGTCAATGAGCTTGGAGAAAAAGGCACTGAACCATCAAGACAGCTATTCAAAACAAGATAAAGTTATTTTAGCATTTCATATTGCTTTGACTGTTTGTATCATACAGTCTACTTTTTAATAGGTGTTTATTCCTCCTTCCTGAAGAATCTGATACAAACTGCTGCATTATCACACGCCTGCCTGGAAGAGAATCCTCTTTTCAATTACCAATGATTTGGAAAAAATACCATCTAGCAGAAGAGATGTCCTTTTCTTTGGCCTGTGATCACTCTGTTCACTTTAAAGGAATGCACCTCATTAACCCTGATAATTAACAAGGTTATTTTCATCACATAAAAGGTTTAAGTTCCTCTATTAAGTCATTATTTGAATTTGCACTGCTGTTAAGACAATGAGCCTATTCTGGATTTAATTTCACATAACAAGATGTTTCTCTGTAAAGATCCTAATTTTTTTCAAGTTAAGGCATATAATTTCATTGCTGTGTATGCCACATGATGGTGAATCTACTGGATTAAGGAATGGATAATAGACATAACAGAAACCAAACAAAATTCAAGTTGAAAACCTAGAAGGGGTCAGGCAGCGATGCAAAAAGGCAGCAAAATTAGAAAACAGGCAGCTGACAGCAGCACAGCTGTGGCAGCAGAAGCCAATGAGAATGGAAAAATGAGAAAAGGACCAAAATTACAAGGAGATCCACACATCTTGAGAAAAGACTACCAGCAGATGTATCAGCTCCTAGCTAGACCATTCCAGTAAGACTCCACAGGCTACGGAGAAACTCCCAATTCCCACACTTTTCACACTGAAAGTATAGTAGGGCGCATTTGGGTAATTTTGTTCCTAGACCACACATAAGGTTTCTCAGGACTGCCCAGCTAATAAAATCATCTAAAAAAAAAAAAAATCTAATAAATACTTCAATGTTTGCACATAGGTGTTCCTCGTACATTGAACCTGCTTCTTCCACAAGAGAAAGGCCAGTTGTCTAAAGCCAGATAGGTATTCTGAGGATATTAAACACAGTTAATTGCAGCAGTCACATATAGAAATCCCACATCAAATATAAAAACCAAGATGACAGTTTTTCTCATTATCCATACTGACATCATATTAGTTGATGTGATCTGTAGTTAACAAAGATATGGAATAATCATAGGACGGAAAAATTCGCCACATTTACTTAGAGATTCAATTATATAGGTTTCATTGGCAGCATACCTGATACCAGAGCATTCTAATGCCTTGAATGTAAATATGTCAAATTAATACCCAAGGTTTTGCAAAAAAAGTCTCTTTTGCACAGAATTCAGTCTCTATTAAATAACAATAATAATAATAAAAAAATAATTTAAATCTTTGAACAGACAAGACAACTTTCTGTCATGACATGAGGATTACCACAGCCGACTGGGTCAAACATTGAAACGAAGCGAGTTCACAGAGTTAAGGTGAGCTGGCAGTCCCACACGGGAGAGTTTCAAGCACTGCTAGTTTGACCCATCCCCACACCTTAAAAGGCTGTCATGCGCGTGTTTTCCAGAAAACCTCATGTTTGGGATTTTAAAGCACCCATTGCTCAATCTTGTGGCAAGTGCTTAGCAGTGTGAGAAAAACATTAAACTCTTCCCCATGAAGAGCATCAAGAGTGCTGTGAAATATCCAGAATAAGCCCACTATGCAAGTCTAATCAGCATAACAACTCCCTCGGGAATAACCAATTTGCAAATCTCTCAAACACCTAAAAAGGGTAAGAAAGTTGTTAAAAATATAGCAGGGTACTCATGAATGAGCCATACACTGAATTTTCTTTTTAAAGTCTAAAGCAAGTAACCGTTCTTCAGCAGAATGAAGACAGAAGCATGCACATGAGATTAATAGAGGAGGGAAAGAAGGACAATATTTAATCATCATGACAGCTTTATGTAAGTTTGGATGAACCTTTCCACCAGGAATATTAGACACTAGCAGAGTTTCTAGTGTTATTAGGAAGCATCATCATGGTATGAAACACACCCTCATACGTGGTTTGACCATTGGGAAATGCACCTGAATGCTCACAGGTTAGCCAGTGCTACCTTTGTTAGTTAATACATTCCAATTTTCCTTTTCAAATCATGATTTTCCCATTCAAACCAATGCCCTGTGAACGGCAAACCTGTAAATTTCATCACCATTAATTAGTTTCCTTCCTCAATCTAACACAAGACGTGCACAGCACACATCTTCTCACCCCCCCACCCACCCCTCCAGCAGAGTCGGGGGCAGAACCCCAAACAGAAGGGTTTGTTTTCCAACATTAAGTTCAAAGAGCTTAAAATGACTTTTTCTTTCTTTTCTTTTTTTAAACAAACATTGAAAATAACCAGAGTGGCTTTGGCATTACTTTAATCAGTTTAAACTTGAAGACAGGAACTCTAATTAAAATCTGGAACTCTAGCTGTAAGAAACAGCTAATTAGTTCTCAACTTTTTAATGAAGTACTGTGGCAGCGTCCATATTAGCTGTTCAGTATTAAAAAGGAAATGTTCTGCAAGATAAGCTCATTCTCTCCGGCAGTACATCAGTTTGCATATTTACTTCAATCCATGCCATGGGCATAGGGATTTAAGAAAACACACCGTAATAACTGTCAGATTTGCAGATCTCCATACGCAGTAAGATAATTGAACTTCGAACAGAGGAAAAACACAAGGCAGTTCATTACCTTTCTGTTAGGCAATGAAGACGATTTAAATTGCACTAAAGCATAAGGTTGTGCTTCCCTCCTTTCAATTCGTTGCTGACCACAACTTGCACACTCCAGAGGAAGATGGGGAAGAAGTGAGAGAAGGCATTTTACGCTTGTGCTCCCCAGAAGTCTGCGCAAAATACCATGGGATAGAGGAAAAGTGAGGAGAAGTGCCAGATCAAGAGAAACCTTGGCTACACAGTCACAGCAGGACACGCTGACAGTGGTGGACGCCTCAACGCCTTCGTTCACATTTCCACAGCTTTTATGTGACATTTTACAAGGGCTAGTACTTCTATCCCCCCCTCTCACACAGAGTATCAATGCAAAAGAAAATAAATTTTAAAAAAAGGCTGAAAAATTTATTACAAACAAAGGACAAGTAAATTCGCCAACATTCCCAAACCAGATTTTCCTAATCCGGGTTTCCCCTTGTTACCAAGTCGCCACCCGCCACGCTTACTCAGAAAACCCTTCACATGAAAGCCGCGTTTTTCCCGCTGTTGAGCGGAGGAAGACGTGAAATTGTCTCTCGCGGGGTGGGAGGTGCGCTGGGGCCGGGCTGCGGAGGGGGAGGGCGCTGCCCG
>NW_009661371.1:6311170-6335593 GCF_000708025.1 Charadrius vociferus
CCCCCCCCCTTTCCTTCCCCTCACCCGCTTTCTGCTTCTCCCGTGAAATATCCTTTTAAATCAATTGGTTGGAAGGGTAGAAATCCTGCGTGGGATGCCCGGGCGAGAAGAGGCAGGGGGGCTTATTCGCAGGTTTATTTCTCTTTGCGTTCAAAACCGGAGGGGTGGCCTGCATTCTTCCCCCCGGAGGGCTGTGCAGAAATGGCACCCCTCAGCCCACGCATCAACGTGGACAAGAACTGGGGGGCGGGAGGGGGCACACGACACGACAGCGTGTAGCTCTGTTGCTTAGACCCCTGGTCGTATAATTATTCTCATGTCCTGTTTGAAAATAAGTCGGAATTTGAATGGCTTAGACAGCTTAACAAACTGGTGTCCTGAGGCAGCGTGCTCGGGCAGTGGTCCGGAGTTGGAAAGCCAAAATAAAAGAAAATGAAAAATCAACCGTAGACCACATTTCCAGCAGCACAATACATCTGCCAGTTGCATATATTGATCAAGGCTTCAGCACCAGAATAAACCATTCCAGGCTGATTTAAAGTATGCTTCTATGGTCTTAGGGGACAGAAAGAGTAGAAAGAGGACCTACAGACTTTTTTCTTTTCTTTTTTTTTTAATAACTGTGTTCGATTGACAGGTCTAGAAATTAAAGAAAACGTGGGTCTGAGCTGCAGTGTAGAAGGAGCAGTAGTACAAGCCTCAGGCTCCTTCAAAGAAGTCCACTGAAAAGATGGAGAACTGTCAAGTCCTGTTGCCATAAGAGCAAGTGTCTAAACAAGCGTCATCTCCATCATGATGAAAACGTTAGGCGGGTACCTGTATATTAGGGAGATCACTCACATAGATTAAGCTATTATTTCTCATATTTTTCTGGGTCCTGGGATCTGATCAGAAGATGAAAACTTGAAAGGTTTTCTAACGTTATATCTGCTTTTTTATAGATTTCTTCTCCTTTTCTGATGAATAGTAAAAATGAAATAAAGCTATTCAAAATTCTCCTCTCACCTTCTGGCACTAGTTTAAAAATTCTTTTAATTCTCAGCTATACACAGGTACATTTTCAGTCATACTTGCATTTTTTATCTCATTTTATTTATCTTTTTCACCTAATGAGGTTTGTAACAGCGGTTTTTATACCCTGAAAAGAAAAATGAAAACAGAGCTGCATCAGCCTCAATTATTGTTGTTCTGCATCACCATTTTAACACACTTGCATGGCTACTCACCCGATCAAAATACATCCCTTCCTCCCTTCCAGAGAAAGTATTTGGGTGTTCAGTTGTTTCCTGTTATCTGCAGAATGATTTTTCTCAAACTGGATTGGTAAGAACATACATCCAGGAATGTAGACTCTCCTTCCAAAAAAATCGTCCTCCCACCTGGGATCCTGAAACCCCAGGCAGAGGCAGTCGTATGAAACTCCTGCTTATTGCTTTGGATAAGTGGATGAGCCAGTGAGGTCCAGGCAAGGCTGCTGATCTCACGAGTCCCGGTGCTGCTTCATTTCAGTAAGACACTTCTATGATTTCATTAAGTGGAACACAAAGTTTAAAAGGCAAAAAATACCTCAAACTCACGCAGACAACTGATATTAAGTGAGTAATGAGGCAGCCACCAGCATCAGAGCACAGGACAAGGTGACATTTGAACAGTAATATTTAACTGGAAAAAGGTGTACACTAGACAGAAGATGTATACTAGGCAATTAATTCAGAGAAGTTCATGTAAGAAGATGAGCTCAGTTCGCCATCGCAGAGCTATTTCCTCACAGAGCAAAACAGCAGTCTGTCAGTGGAAAAGGTGCATTATTGTTGCTATTAGTGTATCAGTTAATACAGGTGGAAGCCCTGGTTTAAGGAGAGCTGCAACTTTCTCTAGCAAACTTTATTTTAGGTTCCTTCATACCTTAAGCACATGACCAACTCTGTAACTACAGCTACTCTGATTCCATATGACTAAGGTAACCAAGAACCACACGACAGAGCAATTTCTTATGACCCAAGCATTCGTGTGAGTTCATTGCTTACCCTATCTGAACATTTTTCTTTGGACATCAGGATTCAGTCTTCTCACAAACCAATATATTTGGATTTTTTAAAGAGAGATTAAAGTTGAGAAAGAGTTTGTGCTGAAGAAGGTCCCGAGCGGCAGCTGTATGGATTCAGAACCATCTCTTTTAAATACAGGGCTAAACTTTTCTGAGTTAATCCTTCCAAGTATCAAAAATGAATACTGTATTTACAAACCTTTCATAAACCTGTGTATTATAGAGCAACAAACTTGTAGAGCTATATGTCACAAAATCTTATGTAAAATTCTAGGTTTAAAAAAAAAAAGAAAAAACCACATTTAACATGGAGGATGTGGCAAGCAAAAGAGAAGGAAGAAAGAATTGTTCTACATACATTATTTAAGTCAAAACATAGAATTAGAAAGGGGATTAAGGCAGGAAACATTACAACGAGTACTTAAGGATAATTTTTGCAATGAGATTCAAATGGACTGAAGAATACGACATTAGCTTTCCCAAAGCTATTGGTAAATTTGAGTCAGGTTCTGCAGGCTTGATCCACGAAATGAAAGACAGCAACAATACCACCCTTTTGTTAAAAAAATAAGAAACTTCATGGTTTAAGCCTTTGTTGCACCCTCAGGATGGAGTTACACTGCCGGGTCAAGCCTGGGTAAGATGTCCCCAACCAAAAAAAGCGACTCTTCCTTTCTTTCAGGCATTCCCAAGCATCCCAGTATCAGCGTTAATGAATACATGGCTGATGTGGTGAGCAAGATCGATTTACTTATCAGGCTGCCAACAAATCTGGAAGTTTTAGAAAATTATATATACCCCCTTCTCCGGCTGTCACAAATCACTCGTGGTTGCACAAGCGTAGCAGGAGCTCAGCACATGGGTCTGGGGGAGAGAAAATGGAGGGAAAGCCTCAAGCAGAAATGTGGTCACACTAACTCAAGCCAGCTATGAAACGCAGGAGAGTGGAAGCAGTTACCCCACAGACAAATATTTGTGATGCTCTTGTGATGATTTCCTTTTTTTCTTGTTTCCATAAGTTGAAAATAGCTGTCCTGGTAACCAAGTCTACTTTACAGTAAAACAGCTCAAAACAGGAAAGACTAAGTTAGTGCTTCCTCAGGGCTGATCACAGCCTGGTAGTCAGGCTAAGAAGATGAGAAGTGCAGCTTTTAATCCCTTCAGGCAGAAAAGGGAATCGAATTGACATCTAACATTTAGACTGGACAAACGTGTTCACCACAGAGATAACAGATAAAAAGAGAGGAAAAGTCTTTCTGCGGTTTAGTGAATCTCCAGCAATTTTGCAACTCTTTCTACTTCCTCATTTTCATTACTTTTCTATTTGTGCTTTTAGAATAATAAAGTCTCGTTTCCATTGTAATGACTTTTGCATTGAGGATTTTCTTCATTTCAAGATAAAATAAAGAATGCTTCATTCATTCATGTTTAAATCGTCATTGGACTCTGAACAAAAGCTAACCGTGGTGAAACAATGCTGGAAATACATATCCCCAAGAGCGGACAAAAGATGTTTGTTAGAATAAAGAAAAAAACTCAAACCTAGAAGCCAGCCACTTACTCCTGCTTTACTGAAGCGCTTCCCCAGCCTGCTGTGTGCCTTGCTGCTCGAGCTTTAAAGCTTGAGTTCGTATGTTTTCAGAAGAAGGAGGAGGTAACGGAGATGACAGAGAGGTAGAGCTATTTCACATCACAAAGAATGACTGTAGAGATGCAACAGAGGAAGGACAGAAGTTACTTTCCTTCTTCTCCCTACTCTGAGTAAAAAGCTCTAGAAAATTAAAACTGTCTTCATGCCGTGTTTCCTACTATGCATTCAGCAACAGAAAAGCATGCTGCCTGTTGCCTGAACGAACCAAGCTAAAAGGGAACGTCCGATTACCTGGGTAAAATATTAAGGCTTAACTCTTGTTTCTAACATTGACCTTGAGTGCTCATCATTAGTGAGACAGCTTTACTTTGACAAATTATGCAAGTTACATCCTCATGTATGTGACCACCACCATAGTACTACGCCTGTGAATGACTGATGGGTTTCTTCGCAATGTTCCTTGGAATAGAGATGTCTCCACAAAGTATTTTTAATACAAAATATTAATTTATCATCCTTTTCATAAGTTAACCATCTATATTTTATAACCAATTATACACTTCTGCTATTTCATCCTAACACTAGAGCCTTCCTTCCTTTTCCTTCGTCTTAAAACAACATAAAACTGCATTTATGTTGGTGTATGGAATACTGGTACAGTGGGCTGCTAATAGCATCTATTTTTATTAGTTTGTATAACCCAGACGTTTGTTTTTCCTCATTCTACAAATGTCTGCTGAGAGCCTAAGGGCCAAAGTGAAAAAATGTTGATTTGTTATAAAATAAAGCACTTCAAACCAAGGACTAGTGGATATCTGGTTTTAAAGAAATATTTGCCGCGTGCTGCAATGCAAGTTCTGTTTTGAAGAGGAGTCACCTTTGTCATGCTAATACCAAATCTGTGCCATGTGTAGTTCTATAGGTGAAAGTGTTGGCTCTTGTTAACAATTTGAAGAGCATTTCAATAAAAAGTATACAGATACAATATGAGAATTTATGTACTAACAAAACACAGCACACATAAACCCACATATGCAAGGATTTTCGAACAGAAGAACTGTCGTGGTAATTTAGAATCGTGAGTGGGAAATATTACCTCTCTCGCCAGCCATCCTCCTCTTTAATCCTTGTAATGCCATGCCTACAAACACTGCACTTCAAGTTAGCTCTCGTACGATTTTAATTCAGACCTACATATCTTCGTGTTCTATACATGATGTGAAGATGTTACACTGGCTCCAAGTAACAAGTGTTTTGAGTAGTTATTACTCACATTTAAGAGCACATGATACCTCCTCATCCCCCAGGCAGTTCCTGTTGCCACTTTGTTCTCTGCTCCCATAACAGAAGTCACATTATAAATATTACTCTGTGTTTCCTTCTCTGAAATTTTATCACTGTATTGCAAATATAATGGTGTTTTGGTAGCAAATATGGCCACTTAAGGCAAACAATTCTATAAAAAAGTGAATATTAAGACCAAATGACACAAAAAAATCCATCTACCAACAAAACCAAATAACAAAACAAAAATAAGAGCTTCGGCAAAACAATACTATGAGAGAAAAATACTTTAATTTAGATACTGTTTTGGTACTTGCACTATTTTTCATATTGTGATCTTTTACTCCATGATACCTACAGTTCCTAATGTGTATTGCCTTCTCAGAGAAGATCCTAATTCAAACAAGGAATACAAATGAATAGATTTTACAGAACTGAAAAAATTCATTGTCATGAGAATACAGAATGGATGTCCTGCTCCTGAGAACCACTTATGACCTAATAAATAATGTAACTTAGGTATTACCAAACCTGCTACTAAATATTTTCTTATCTTACTTCCTTGGTAGTAAGATATGAAAATATATGCTAGACTGATTTATGCCAATAGGTGTACGTGTCCTATACATAGTGTTTTGCAGCTTATAGGTAATGTCGAAATGTGATTGAGAAAAGTTTCAGTGAACACAATGGATTGAAATGTTATTGCCTGTTCAATAATACATTCTTAATTGTATATGTAGAGAGGTTAGCAAGGTTTCTGGACACATAAGAACAACTTAAGTCTGTGATCTGCAGCTTGTCCAGTTGCATACTGAACTTCTATACAGAAGGAAATAAAGGATTTAGAGGTTACAGAACAGACATGGACATACTCATAAACAGGTAAAGTTTCAATAATGATATTGTAATTAAACTATGCACAGGTTTTGGTTCTTGTAGAGAAATGCTGTGTTTCCAAAAAAAGGCCAATGGGTCTATCGAGGAAGCATTCTGGATCAACAATATTGCCCTTCTCATGGTGTTCCCCTCTTCTCAAATGGCAACGCATAGCCAAAAGGAAAAAAAAAAAAATCTGTTACAACTTCTTTGGGATTGTAATACTGCATGTTCTTCCTTGAGTCTGAAACTTCTGTCCCAGTAACAGGAACACTAATTCATCTGAAAAGACAAGGAGGTCCACATTTACCCTGGCATCTTATTTTAGCCTGTTGCAGTTTGCTCCCCAAGCACAGCATGTACAATACCTATCAATTTTTTCTCTTCTCTCAGTTTATTAAACAGCAATTCAACGCACAGAGTCGTGGCATGTTCCAATTATACCTTGTGCTTTTCTTAAGTGGTGGTTCATGTACTGGTGACAATAATCTGAATGCATTCCATGCGATCCAAGCATTGCTTAGGATGCAAAGGATGTTCTTTATCTCCTATTTTGTGTTACTCTTTAAGCTGTTTCCAAGCTTTGTATGTTGTTCCCCCAAGTATCAAAGATGGGGCCTGTTTTACGTGTTCTCCAGCTGCTTAACAGTAGCCTGCCACAGCAGCTGTATTGGTTCCATTCTTAATATAAAAGCACAGCAAGCATTTTCAGTCACTATAAAAAATGCATTTTTCAACCACAACTTATTAAAAAATTCATCAACAGTAGCTTTTTTGTTGTTGTTGTTGAAACAATAAATTAATGGTGCTACAGGAACCTTCATAGCTCTTTATAGACTGACATTATGCTGCAGATGCTAAACACTTGCATACCCAAATTGCATTTGCAATCGTCGCATCTACCTTGTTCTCTCAAGCACTTACATTATCAGGGTTAACTCTTTATTTGGATACTCCAGTTTCCCACTCATTCAGCTGTGGAGGGCCAATTCCACTGTATAAGTCTGGCCAATGAACTTTATTTGAGTTGGAATTACTGTCCTGTGTACAGATGGGCTACACACTTCTGGCATGGTTCACTTGGTTGGTTTCTCATTTTCACATTTGTACTTGAGCTGAAGGTGCATAAATATCCCATGAAGTGGATATTTTAACTATACTGGCAGTGGGCTGTTTTTATTTAAACTGTTGAATGCTGCTACTGATTCCCAGTTTGTGATGTTTTTCTTTCTGTCTATTCTGTCCTGCCTTGCGCACTACTAGATCTACATGAACCAATTTCTCTCTTGTACTGCTTTTCATTATCATACATAACTTGGAATTGCTGGATTCTCATTAGATTTGTTTTCCCTAATTAAAAGGGGTTTTTCTGGCAACAGAAACCCTTTCAGTCTTTCTTGTATATGTATCTCGCTGATGATGTGACTTATGTAACATGTTCCTTTATGCCTTGTTCTCACTTCAAGAGTAATAGCTGTCACCCAAAATTCATATATCAGACTTGCTCACATCTCCAAAATTAAGAGATATAACAGGAATCACTTTTTGTTCCACATTACTGCAACCCCTAAAATATAATTATTAAGATATTGCATTAACCAGTGATGGCTCCAAGTACACAACAACTGTTAACAGACATTAGGTTTGAGGTAGCTTTGAGGAGCATGTATGTGAGCGTGCATCTGCACATGTGTACAAAGTTCATTGGTTCTTTTCTGAGCACAAAAAATTGATTACAAGTAGTTGAAGTTCAATGCTTAATTAAAAACGTATAGCATCCATCTTTACCTGCTGGTGGAAATTTAGTCAAGCCTGACAACACAATGCTACATAAAAAGAAACTCCCTGCTGAAGTTTGCAGGATACAAAAAAGAAAGGAAAGGTCAGTCAACAGCTCATTTAAATATGCTCAGCTGCGTATCTTCACTTAGTTCTATCTGTAGTTAACATTAATGTCTAAAGATCAGTTTTCTTCCCACACTTAACGTGATAGGACTCATCCGCTGTTTAGGCAGTGGGAGACAATCATTTTCAAACCACAACAAAACCTATACAAAAATCTATAATAACAATTTATCTGAAGAGTCAACCTGACACACATTCATTGTTTTGATTGCGGTAGTATCACTCACACAAGTAAATCTAGGAAACTACATATGCTCATGCTAAAGAACAAATGCTATAATCTTGCCCTATAAATCAAAGCAAAAGCCCTAAGTGAGTCAAGCTGGTTATTAAGACAGATGAAATGCATTTTTGCTTTTCATAGAATGAACCGCTGAGGAGTTATTTCACGAAGCCCGAATCTGGCATCTGCGGCTTCAGATACCCACAGACAGACATTCATATATCATGCTTTGCTCATAGGGATAGGCATCTACTAAAATACATTACCTAGTTAAATACAGGCTGGCTTTTCATCCAATTTTGCTGTAGTTTAGGTGTCACTTCTAACACTTCTAATGTCTACAAACTTGCTGTTGTCATGACCTTGAGTTTTCAGGATTAAGTTAGTAAGTGTTTGTTGTCATTTGAATTAGTTAACACAGTTCTCTCATCCCTTGCATCCTTCCTCCTCCCCATTGTCCTGAAAACAAAGCAAAAGCTTTGAAGGATCTTTGTACTCAGAAGAAATGTTTGCTTCACAAAGTCCCCAAAAGATCTATCCCTTTATTAAGATTTAGGTAAGTGATCTGATTTAAAAAAAAAAAAAAAATTCCTTCCCGGTTTCAGGTTTAATTAAAACCCACACACATCTCTTCTAGGTAATGTAAATATCACATAATGAGAATCCAGGTTTTAGAAAAAAGACATCTGAGTGTTCTGTCTCACCTGCAGTTAGCTGCTACAAATTCGTATTATTTCAATACATGACAGTTCAATCAAAGAGAAACTCAAAACCCTTAGAAAAACTACTATCCAGTCATATCCAGTTTTGCAAACTTACACAACTCACACCAAACAAACAAACCAACCCATGTTTTTTTTCAGTAGAACACACCAATTCTCACAGCACTTTTCCTTCATAAGTCCACATGCAAAGCAGAAGACCTCATTAGCAGAGAGAGGTTATTCAATAGGACATGGTGTTCTGGCCATGGTGAAAGTCATTAGCGTTTGAGGGGTAAGAAAAGTTTATGCTTGGAAAGGACAAACAGACCCACTTTTGGGGACGGGTTTGTGTTTTACTCTCTCAAAGGTGCATCTAGTCTTTGTAGATCAAAGATTGGGAGACTGTGATGGTTATGGACACAGAAGGCAACGCTCAAACAGGATGGAATTCAGATTATCTGGGTGTGTTCTCCAGTTCTTCAGTTTCTACAATGTCTGAATTTTATTGAAGACCACTGGGAGGATGTTGAATTTGGCAGATACTTTAACTGAGTTACATTCAAGTTTTTGAAAGCTAGAGCAACTATCCTCAAATAGACATTTCAATGTTCAATTCTGTATCTTGTTTGTTAAGGCATTTTTACTGTGATTGTGGCAATATTGTTGATATTCTTGGGAATATCATTTCAGTTTAATAAGTTGTGCAGAGAACACAAAAGTCGCCCTCACTGTATGCAATGTCTGTTTTCCTCTTTATTCCAGTTATTAGAGGTTACTAAAGGATGTGTGTTATTGCTTTTGGGGAAACATTTTCTTCGACCTTTCCCTTCCTCCCCAAATGAAAACCTTGTTGGAATACCCTGCAACTTTTAACTTATTTACTCACCATGGGGAGGTTCTTTGTTGGGGGATCTGCTCCAGAATTCAAGTCCCAAAGCATTGTTGTGATTAATGTTGCGTGGCAGGTATTGTGCACAGCAGGTGGCAGAAAGGGTGATGTAATAGCAAAGTTATTTTCTATTTTGCAGGCTTGCAAGAAAGAGCCCTAACTTTAACATTTTCTAGGAATTAGGACTCAGAAAGAAAGATGTGGTTTCTAATGGGATCCAAAGTTGTACTCAATTTTAAGTTTTACACTTTTTCTTAATGCGCTAATGATACTTTAAAAAGTCATTAAAAGATACATTTTAGGAAGTAACAGCAATCAGAGTCAACTCAAAAGATACAGATACATAATTTATGCTAGCTTCTTGGAACTAGAATTTTTTGTTGTTCAAAATGATTGAAAGGGAACTAGCATCCATGTGTTTCCATTAAAAGAGCTATCACTGCATCCAAACTTTTCCATAAGTTTGTTGGGTTTTTTTTTCTTTGTGGTTTTTTTTTGGTTGGTTTCTTTTTTTGTGTTTTGGTTCAGTTTGGTTTTTCTAATGTGACAGTATGTAGCATCCAGTTCATGCATCACGGTCCTAGGTTGCTCAGTACAAGGCTAGAACCTGAAAAAAAACTTCTGCATAAATAGTTTACCATCACTGCATTTGTGTGTTCACAATTTCAATGGGGATTGTTTACATAGAATCACTCTGTAACATGTGAAACTAAGCCTATGCCTAACAGAACTTAAAAGACATGCCAAGCCATCACCCATGTGTGTAGGGAGAATTTCCAATCTTCCTTCATGCAAATGTATTACTGACAAACAGATATTTAGTTGCTCTCTGCCACTAAGTTACCTCCATGTAGGTAATGCAGACCATCCTTACCAAGCAGACATAAGTATCTTGTTTGATTAGAAAATCAAATTTAATTATAGCTGCTGAAGCATATACCTCAATGACTTCTCTTGATTCAAAATTCAGTAGAATTTGTTTGTGCCTATTACTCCATCTACTTCCTATAAACAGTACTAACGTGCAATATCAGTTTCACCTGTAACATATACATCACATCCAATATCACATACGAACATTACTCAGCCTTCTCCATTTCTCTCACTTGTCAATATGCCTTTGTCTCACAAAGAAGTAACAACAGCATTCACCACCTCAGTTTTAAAGAAAAGCCACGTGGCTACCCTCTGTCCACTGTGTAAGTCTGAAGTAGGCTTCCTGACAATCCTTTCTGTTCGATGGCGTCCTACACAAAGCAAAGCTCCATCTTACAGAATTAAAAGTGTTGAAATTATATGGAGAAAATAAGAGGTGTCACCAACAACATTATGGAAAAAGGTAAAAAGAGATAATAGCTGAAGGACTAATAAAGTCAATTTTTCTCTAGAAAGGGGCCACATGAAAACAACCCAGAAAGTGCTACAGTCATGGCATGAATTAAAGCATTTTTCTTTCTCTGGGCTTGTAGATCTGTCAAAGCTTGTTTTGTATTACATACCACATGCTTGTTTAAGTATTTTGTAGCCAGTTTTCTGCCTATCCACGTGCTTAACACATCTTGAGAAATAAATATTCATTACTTAATTGCTTGTTGATTTTGTCAGAGGACAATAGTACCAGTTTGCATAGTAACTGATGTGCACAGATACTGATTTTCAGAAACTGCCTCATTCTCAGAGGCATTTATTTTGGTTTGGTTGCCAGCACAGCTGACAAAAAGGTTAGCACTTCAATAGGCACTTCACATGGTAATATAGAAGGGTTGCAATAGTCTGTAATGGAAGTCTCCTATTTCTTTCCCAACGATGGATGGACCTGAAAGGTGGGAAGACAACACATATAAATCTACAAAGCACCAAAACTTACTTTTATTTTAAGTAACTAACAGCCCCTGCATCTAGTTTGAGATATGAGTGTGCTTCTTCACATCATGCCGCTCCCATGCTCATCGTCTCCCAGCAGCTTGTATGGGGGAAATTAGTTGTCTAACAGACCCCCTAATTAATGTAACAAACACTTTATAAAGAGTGGGAGGCTTCTACAGTCATTAAAAAAAACTGTGGTAAACTGTGTGGGAACTTTTCAGATAAACCAAATTCCAGTGTTAAAACATTTTCTCAAATTTGTATTTACCTTGGGTATCATCTCATACCACAGTAGTCCTTTTGAAGAAAACTCTCCACAAAATCCAAACAAAGCACACAGATATAAAAGAAAACAAGAACTGTGTATGCACTAGCATATTTTTAGTCAACTCCATTTGCCTTCTATCAGATTTTACTGAAGTTAAAGACACAAAAGGAAAACTCTGCTACATGTGTCCAGTTAAGGCTGAAAAGAATAAATTTCCATGCTTAACAACACTTAGTATATAATAGCCCAAGGAGATGAGAGCTTCTTGTTCAGATATTGAGCAGAGGGAAAACCTAAGTTGCACAGGCAAAGATGGAACCTGTGTGGGCTTTTTTTTTTGCTTTTCATACACACACTCTAAATATAAGTATCTGAGGATGCAGATCAGACCTGTCTTTAAAAGCCACTCCAATGTGACATCTCTAGTTTAAAGCTGAACAGGACCAGGATGCCTGTTGTGCAGCCTGGGCAGAACGTGGACTCTTCACAAGAAATTCCTGCATTTCTTGCCAGCTGGTAGATTTTTATTGTTGATTAAAAAAAAAGTGGCCTATAATGAGACTAAATCTTGGATGGAAAACTTAAACATAAAACCCCAACAGATTTATAATACAATTGTTTCTAAACCAAACCAGCAGAGATTTACAATCAAAACAAGTGCTGATGTGAGCCATCTGATTACCAAACTGCTATAAGTCACATAATCCTGGTGCCAGGCCCAAGTATACGCTTTATCCATGACTCTAATACATAAAGCGGCCCTAGGAACAGAAGTCAGAACCTGGGATTTCATTCTTCTTCATCAAGACACTAGAATTGCTGTGCTTCAAATCTGGGGCTGGGAAGTGTTTCAGCCCAAAGTGGCCCCTGACTGTGTCGGGAAGTGAGTATGAATTGCTGTAGCTGGAGGCAAGGCTTGAACCCAGGCACTGCTTCCCGCTCAGACACGTTCCCTGCTCATAGCTTTGTGTTGAAGGGTGATCAGTATCAACACTCAGGCAAGAGGGTCACCTACTATCTGGATCTTTGCTGGAGGCAAGGCAAACATTTTGAGTGGGGTGATATTCTTCATAGCCTAAGACCTTAAAAGTAAAAAAGGCAGAGTTTAAGTGGCGTGAGAAAAGGCCCGGTTTGCAGTTCCGGACCTCATCGATTACATTTTCCTGTGTCCTTTTTACTGAACTTTGCTACTAGCACACTTAAGTTCCTCTATTCTATGAAATACATGATAAGGAAAAAAAGATTAATGTCAGAAGTGCCAGTTAACTTCATAGGTTTCATTTGAAAAATGTACAGCTGATCTCTTAGTGTGCAAGCAATAGACAGCATTTCAATTAATACGCTGCCTTGCAGGCCTAGTGGAAACTGTCTCTTGCCCCTTTATGGAATACAATGTAAAAATAAATGACTTCTCATTAATTTACATCAAAACTCAAGAGGTATTTGTTCACTCGTAACAATTTTTTAGTTTTAAAAAAATTCAGGTACTACAGCAACTACCACAAAACTTCAGAACACGGGCCTTTTAAACTCAACTGGTGAACAGTACCAAATTCTTGTTAGGAAGGTATAAGAAACCTTTTTCTAGATGACTGTAGAATAATCAGTCTTTATGGATTTTTTTTTTCTGATTATCATGAATTAGCAATCAGTCTTCTTACAGACTACCAAACTGCATATATTTTTCTTACCTATGCAAGAAATCTAATTCTGCTAATTAATTATATCCTATTACTTTTGTACAAGATGATCTTGGATTGCCCTTTGATCTTCAGTTAATAGGTAAGATACCCAGGACCAGACCTTCTGTTGATTTAAATAAAGTGGTTCTAATAGTCTGCAACTATTTCAAAGGCCAGCAAAAACATTTCATGTACCTTCCTGTTCTGAAAATTAAAGTTCAGGTTTGGTACTGAGTTTGGCTGGGATGGAGTTAACTTTCTTCACAGCAGCTGGCATGGTGCTGCGTTTTGGATTTGTGGCTAAAACAGTGTTGATAAGACAGCAGGGTTTTGGCTATTCCTGAGCAGTGCAGTGCACGGCAAAAAGACTTTCTCTTTTTCCCACCCTGCCCCTTCCCGTGAAGGGAGTGGGCTGGGGGTGAGCAAGGAGCTGGGAAGGGACACAGGTGGCACAGCTGACTAGAACTGGCCAAAGGGATATTCCATGCTATATAACATCACGTTTAGCAGTAAAAACCGGGGTAGAGGAAGAAGGGGGTACAGGGGCTTGGCTTTCAGGTGGCCATAGCTCAGAGAGTGGCTGGGCATTGGTCTGCTCGCGGGAGGTGATGAGCGATTGCCTTTGCATCACTTGTGTTCTTTCTCTTTCCTTCACTTATTAAACTCTATTTTGACCCACAAGTTTTCTTGCTTTTGCTCTTCCTATTCTCTGCCCTACTTCTGCTGGGGCGGGGGGAGTGAGCGAGTGGCTGTGGGGGTGCTTAGCTGTTGGCTGGGATCAACCCAAAACACTTTTCAATCCATTTGCAACAGGAATTGGGCATTTTGATGTCCAAAAAAATAGGCCAATTCCCAAGCCTGGTCAGAAAGAAAATAAGAAAGAAACAAATTCCTATGTTTGCTCTGTATATTGCTTATGGATGAGGGATATAATAGTGTGGGGAAAAAACTTTTATCTCCCTCCAACCAATTTATATTTAAATAAAACCGTCTTAAGAAATATGAATTACAGCTGCCCCCTGAAATGACTAATTGCTAAGATAAATTAATTCTTTCATGAATAAAGTGATAAAGTGATAAGTTCTTACTGTTTATTGCCATCCATTTCCAGGATCAGTTTGAACACTGGCTTCAAAGCAAATAGATGATTTTCATTAGAACATCTTCCCTTTAATGTACTATAAATTCTATTAATAATACGGAAGATTTTTCTATGTTTCATCACAGAATATCTTTTTTCTTTCATGTAAAACTACTGAATGGAAAACAGTTGTTTTTTAAAAATACAAGAGCAGGTCAAAACCTGATTCCAACCCAAATCAAACATTTGTTGATTTTGAACAGTTATTGTTAGCTATCCTATTGCTGATGCTACTTACTTTCTCTACTTTCTAACTAAATTGTTAGTAACTTACAATACTATTATTAATTTGCACCATGTATGTTTTGTCAAAACAGCATTGAGATACCACAATATAACAATATAAGCACTAATATTACAAAGAGAGACTAGATGTTTAACAAACCCTTCATTACAAAATTATCAAGAGTATTTTCAGGCTATGGAGTGTCTCAGCTGGTGAACCTGTTTCCTGAATCTTAAATTCATTTAATTTCTGGTTACACTGCCCGTTGTTTGTAAACAAGATTTCTTCCTTTACAAGCAAAGATCCTTTTGGAAACTATCCAGTCACTGAATTGTTCCTTCTAATTTTTTTGTTATGCAGACACTGCTTTTTTGACAAGGTGAGCTGATGAGAGTCAAACAGGGCATAACCAAGTTTCCTAATGCTTCATGTTTTTTATCAAAATCTCTTAATATATTGGATTGCCGTGTGTGTATATATATACACAAAATCTTAATATACTGGACTGGTAAATTAAAATATGCGTAACTCAATGCCATATTTTGAAAAAGATGATCCTCTCTTTTGGAGCTTTAAAAAGAAAACAGATAAGAAGCATGGAAATTGATAAAGACTATATTGACTCAATTAGAGAGGGAGCAACTACCTTTTCACTCATCTGTGTAATTACCCTATTATGGTTGTTTTCTGGGAAGTCATTTAAAACGTCTCATGCTAAATTAGAGAAAAACTTCCACTGCTAAAGATCTGAATTAAACCTTATCAATACAGAAAGTATCATCTGTGGTCAAAGGAGCGTGATGCCTTTCCTACGAAGAAAAAATTCCTCCCAATTACAGTCCACTCTTCTACCGTGTCTTCACACTGCAGAACACAGTAGTAGCAAGAGCTAATTAATTTCATTCACACCATAGGATTTTGCAGGGCCTCTACTCTGAGCAACTCTTGCTTAGTGTGGTTTCAGTCCATTATTTGTAATGCAAATGACTTGCAACTTGAGAGTAGTGGGAAACTATACAAAATCTCCCTATGTGTGAGAAATTAACAAGTGTTACTTTGCTGTTCTATATGCAGCACATAGTCAAATTTACATTCCTAATTTTTTGCTTTGATATAAAAAGCATACTCGTGCTCTCTGAAAATAAGAAAATAAAACATTTAAAGAGAAAACCAGAGGCACCTTGCATTTGCTTTGAATTACATTCTACATTAAATAATTTTCTGAAGACAAAAGGTGGGGAAAACCTGCATGATTTATTCCACATAGATGCTGACTTTATAGGTGAACAAGTATGTAAGCAAAAGTAGCTTTGGAGAAACCTAACCTCCAATGATGTCGGCTGTGAATGCCTTTAATTGTTACAGATGCCATTTTTTTCTTATAAGGCTATATAGCAGTTTGTATTTAAGACTCTGTCATTTGCCAAAGGGGACTGTGTACGTACCGGAAAAAAATAGAGTATCCACAAACATTGGGAAGACACTGCTGACAGAATGAGACTACAACCAGGAATGTTCCAGCATCGTCTCAAAAAGTAGGCTGAAATACTGAAAAAGAGAAGTAGCATTGTCTTGGCACAGGAAGCGGTCTGGAGTGTCAGTTACCCCACGTGTAGGGTATATTGTTTATTCTTTCCAAGATACTACTACTTTCTAATATTAATGATGAACACAGGAGAAGAGGGAGCTGAGGCAAAAAGGAGGGCTAAAATCTGTCATAGAAAGGAGAGAATGGCTGAGAGAAAGCAGAGGAAAAACCTCAGCCCGGTCTGACGCCATTGCACACAGGGAATTTGAAGAGGCTGACACCTGGCTTTCAACTCTGCCTGTGCCGATGAGAAGCTCTGAGATGGCATGGCATCATGAACACAACCGCAAGTGCCCAGTTGTTACAAGGCTCCAGAGCATCAATCTCACTGTAGGTAGCTTAATAATAAGGGCAGCACCTTGAGGTTTGAGGAGTCAAGTGGTATAACACAACTAATTCTGGTGCCAGTTTCGAGTTTTCACTTTTCGAGAAATACTTCGAGTATTTACTTTGCATGATGCTGATGGTGATATTTAATCAGTACGTAGCTGGAATTACTCTCATAATATAAAATGGAAAATGCATTCTTTTACAGAAAGTGGTTCACACCTGTGATAGTCTCTTAAAACACTATATTAAATGATCCTTTATTGTTTGACAAGCACAGGTAAATAATCTACACTCAACAGCAGCCCATGCATAGGAATGCCAAATATGACCCATATGATTGAAAAAATAAATGTTTGCCAGAATTACAGCTATCTAAACTATTAGTGTTGTGTCAGTTGCTCAACAGAAAACAGCAAAATAAATAAGAAAACTTCCTGTCAAAGTGAAATGAATTGTTGTCTTCTCCCTTGAAGCAAAAACCTGGAGTACGTGGTTTGTTTAAGGACAAATTAAATGGTACCTTTGGATTTAATCTTACAGGTGCTTTCAGCAAAATTAAGTTTTATTGACAGAGACCTGGTGAAACCTTAGCTGGAATAAAATGTACACCTGTGGTGGCTAGAGTGATGAATTCAGACAGAGAAAGGATGATGAAAGCTTGGTTTGTCTAGCCTAGCAAGGCGACTACAAAGAAATACGCATTCTGTCCTGAAGTGCACCATGGAAAAGGAAGTGAGCTGTCTCAAAGCTTCATCTGCCTCTGTTTTAAATGACAATATGACTATCAAACAAAATGTATGGATAGTGAACTGAAACTCAAGTAGGTCACACAACCAAAAAAGAAGAGCTATTTGAATTGGAGGACAAGGCTGGAGAAGGAGAACACGTGAATTGTTCATGGGTCATTTCAATCTGGAAATTAAGTTTCTAGGATTGCCCTGAAAGAGTAGCAGAAGCACAAGCAAGGGAAACCCATGTAACTCACCAAGGATAAACAAAATTTAACTAGTTGAGAATAAACTTAAGGTGGTTTACGACAAAGAGGATATACCATGGCTGTATGCAATAGCTGGGGATTTAGGTTATGGAGATTCCCAGGAGGTCCCTTGCTGTCCAGTATGCATACAAACTTTTAAGACCCATCAGTGCAGGGATTCACAGCAGCTGACAGATATATGAGAGTTAACACACACACAAAACCTGCAAGTGTCCTGTGTCTGGGCTGCAGATGCAACAATACATAAACTCTACAGTCTGAATATATTTTGTCCTCAGGCAAATGCTTAGCTTTATGGCCAAATGTTTCCTCCTGTGCACATTCAGGGAAAGCTGGAGCTACTCCTAGTGCTACCTAGGACATGGGGCATCAGCTGTGGAGACCAGGGGAGATGCTGGTGCCATGTAATCCATGGACTCTTGTCAAGTGGAAATAATTTCCTTCATGAGCCTGAGGTACAAAGCCCCATGGGATTCTTTGCACATTTTTTTTCCAGTGCTCTGGAAGGACTCACTCATCACTTAAGCAATACTTCACTCAAGTAATAATCATGCAGTGTTGCAGATCACAACGCAGAGCTTGGGCATGGATTTGCCTTCATGATCTCCCTCTGTCCCTGTCCCGGAGATGTTACTGCTGCCTCTTTGCTTTATTCTGGACCTGTCAGTGATACGCATTTCTAGCTGTCACTGTAATCGTCTCTGTGCCCTCATCCAGATTGTTCCTAGAATTCCGTACACACAGGGTTACGTTGGATCCCCTGAAAGCCAGATGGGTTCAGGCTCACTATGCACCATAGCACACAAAACATCCTCTATCGGGACATGGTGCAGAGCCTCACCTTACCTAGATCTGTCTCTGGTTGAATAGGGTTATTGGTTTGTCTCTACACCAATGAAAACTCATTTCCCAATTTATTTGCATGTAGCTCACATTTGGCCAACAGTTTTTCAAAGTCACACACTGTATAAACATTCGCAATCTTCTGTAAATTTATCCAGAAGACAGAAATGCAATTACTCTTCAATAAAAATCATTTGCATACCTAAAAGATGAACAGGAATGTATCCTTTGATTTGCAAGTGTTACTCACCTGCTGGTTTTAAAGACACAGGCATTGTCTAACCTATGTAATATTAAATCTTAACATACTTAAACTTCAATGCTTTTCCACACTTCTCAATATAGTCAGTTTTTTGGCATTGGTAGTGAAAATACATTCAGACCCAATTCCAAATCCTTGCCTCCTATCTTATGTTACTTCAGTAATAATTGCAGCATAATCTTAAAATACAGATTCGTGATTATTTCAGAGCTGGGAACCAGTACCATCTCATATTGTGGGTTTTGAGGTTAGGAAATCCCTGTGCAAAGAGCCTGAATCAATTAAAGTGCATTGAGTAGATGTGTCATGGCCATCAGTAAGAGCGCAAGGGGGTTCAAATGAGCAATAATGTGTTATCGTCAGAAAAATATTCCCTGACAGAATAGCCAAAACTTCCATAAATGAATAAGGTTTATAACACTGTACACTGTCAGTGACAGAGAAAGGCCGTATCAAAAACAGCAGAAGCCTATTAAACTGTATGCTAACTATTCCTGTGAAAACCTCAGGGTTTGTGTGTTTTGGCTTTTTTTAATTTTTCAAGTCAAACTCAAAGACGTGAATGGTGGTAAAGTAAAGAAGATGAAATTTTTCACATATCTGGAAGGGAAAATATCAGAACAAGGTTATTCTCAACTGCCATCAGCATTATCTTCACTGCGTAGATGCAAAGATTAATTTACAGTATTTTGTTATCCACAACCTCTTGGTATCCATGAGGGTTCTTACATATTCACATAATTGACTTAATGAAGGGAGCATCTTTCTGAGATCATTACATCACTGTTTCAGAGCCAAATACATTAAACAAAATGGAAATAGCAGTTGCCAGTTATACTGAAGTCATCGCAAAATATTTCTGACATGACTAGCTTTGAGAAATATGTACCACCCAGACA
This sequence comes from Charadrius vociferus, assembly GCF_000708025.1. NCBI lineage: Eukaryota > Metazoa > Chordata > Aves > Charadriiformes > Charadriidae > Charadrius > Charadrius vociferus. The sequence goes on from NW_009661371.1 coordinate 6,330,795, forward strand.
GAAGAAAATCAGCCTAATCACTGGGATTATCTTTTGCTTATTTGACAGACTAGACAGCAAACCAAGTGTCAAAACACTGATACCCTTCATTTAAATATCTCAGCACTGTGTCATTTTTAATTTGAGTAACCATCAACAAAAATATAAATATTAGATTTTTCATAGAGATAAACCCACTTAAAATAATTATGCTTGCAAAAATAAGAGTGAACTTGAAGGGCAACAAAATGCTGGGCATGCATTTGGTGTAATTGCTGTTCTTCAGGGTTTTCACTCTGACATCCGGATTTTACTGGAGATCTCAATAGCTAAAAGCCTTCACATTTTTCTGCCTGTTTTCTTCAAAATTTTTCCTAGAACAAAGGGAATTGCAAGTGAAGGTTTTCTGGTACCAAAGCACAGGAAAAAGACCTCGGGAAAGGGGACCTCAGAATGGTTATTTCCTGTTCAAACTGATTTTTTACAAAGAGCAGCGGACTTGTCAAATACTTAGGAGTTGGGGGGAAAGGCAATTTATTCATACCCCAAGAGACTCAGACCCAGAGTTCATTCTCAGACCTCTCCAGCTACTCACAACTAACTGCTCTGCATCCAAAACCAACTTGACACAGAAAGTAACACGGCCATCTTCTCAGGAACACAGCCTGGGCTCGTTAGCGCTTTGGGGCAGAGATGCCCACAGAGGCAGTGCGCAGGACAACCTGGCACTAAGTGTGTTCCCAGGAGTTAACCCGGGCCTGGCAGAGTCAGCACTGAGCCAGAACTAAAAAATTCTGCTGGACTTTAGCTGATTCTGTGTGGAGCTACTTGTTTCTCTATTCAGTGCAGTTTCTTGCATACCTTTGCAATCCAGGTTATTAATTTTTTCCATTACCTGGAAATTGGAGTCAACTATACAGAGATTAATCGTGTCATTTTTTTTCACCTTTATTGTGGCAAAAGAAACTGCCAGACGTATTTGTATCCCCTGTCATGAAAAGTTTGCCGATAGCCTTATTATCCTGCAGTTCCTCTCTGCATTTCTCCAGTTTAAATTAATCTTCCCAAAAGGTGCTTTACACAAAGCAGCCCAGAAGTTTTAACAGAGTTTTACAAGACCTTTTCTTTGAAACCATGTTATATTTTATTATATGATTAACTAACAGAAGCAAAATTTTGGTTTCAACTATTTCCAGTTTCTGAAAGTAACTGTTGTTATGAAATTATGTTTTATGTGATTATATTTCATTCCAACATTTTTCACTAATCAAGAACTTAAAACTCTGCCACTGTATATAAACCTCCATTGCGCAAAACCACTGTAAAAAATGGTAGTGAGTTGATGACCATGCAAAAAAGTTCACAAGAAAAGCCAACACCTGAATGGACAAAAAATGAACTATAGTGTATTGTCATTGTAAACCCTACGAGATGTGTGAAAAAAATAATCAGCCACTGCAGACAGCTATTTCATTTTGTCATAGACAGCTGATTGCATGCTATTTTTAGTTGCGACCAGATAGTGACATTGAAGGTGGTGGCTTCCTGAAGAAGAGTCATTTGTTTTCTTTTTAAAGTGTGTATGCCGCTCACAGACAATCATTTGCTCAGATGTGAATATTTTCTTAGTAAGTTGTAATATCATTATCTGTAGAGAATAGTGACTTTTATAATGCCATTCATGTTTCTGGATATAAGTTTGCCTTTGATAGTTTCATAACGATTTCTCAATTCCATGAATGCCCATTTTATTTAAGGCCACAACCTGGATCTGCAGAATTCCAGGCAGCCGTAATCTTCCGTGCCTTTCAGCGAAGACAATATGCTATTGGAAGGAAATACAAGCTTGTAAAAAAGAGAGGGTTTTTTTTTTTTTTTCATTACTCCAGAGAGAATAAGGATTTTTTTTTTACAAGTAAGCATGAGGCTGAAAGATGGCCTTAAAACTAATGAAGCACGGATATAACTCCTGGAAGAGTTCCCAATGCTTCCTCATTGGCTACTACAGCATATAAAAAGCTAATGAGCCACAAAATGATGATGGAGAAATCCAGTCTACTTAGACTTGCTTCTGGACTCTAAAATATCATAAGAGCTGTTCACAGTCATTATGGAGAACATAATAGGTGGAAAATAACATGATCATGAGATTAATACAGTTCAGCTTTCTTTACCATTTCTAGATTCAACAAAAGCTTTTTTGCATGTTCATTTCATTTTCAGATGTTTTCCTGTGTTATGGTATGTAATTAATGTATTTTATATTGATATAAAATTTATTTATTAATATAAATGCATTATTGTGTTAGTATGCATTAATATAAACATATTGCTGTATTAATACATACTTTTGTATCTGATTAATATAATTAATTCAAATATGATTAATACTATTATATTTCTGGGATTTCTCTTACACATCTGTATTGCTGATGCTACAGGCACTTAGTTTATTTTTACTTAACATGTATGATGCTGATGTCATCATGCTATCTTGTCCTTAAGAATTCAATTTGATGGATTTTTTTTTTTTTTAGCGTTATAGACATCTTGTACACGGCCAAATATTTGTACCGATGCAAAGAATTCTTTATTTCACTACAGGTCAGAATGTTGGACTGCAATTTATTATTTTTGCTAAATGCAAAGGTTTGTACCTCACCTACCATAGAAATTACTTTTTCCAAGACTTTGGCTCTCTACCCAGCGTTTTGATGGAGTGTGGGATGGGAGATAGGAATGTTAAAATAGACTTTCAAGTTTTTTTCTCCTTGGCTGCTTCTACCCAGCCAGCCCATATCACCATATTGTGTGTCAGTGTGGTAACTCAATCTCCGAACACAAGTGAAAGTCTGGGTTGGCACTCTCTGGTTTATCAAGAAGCTCCACGTATAATACACAATTTGTGTAATTCCGTGAGAGCTTCTACAGATAGAAATTATGTGCCAGTGAGCAAGCCTAGTGGTGCCAAAACCTGTGGCTGCCAATCTGAGTACAACCAGTAGTCACAAGGCCTGTGCTGACTATGCCTGTATTAAGTGGAAAATAACTACACAGAGCAAACAGCAACTGGGAGTGTGAGAGGAACAGAAATATAATCTAGTAACAAGGGTAAAAATACTTGGGAGGATGCAGGTGCTTCACTACTCCAAATCAGTATTTTTTGGGTGATGCCCCATTGCCTAACACTGTACAGCGATGTCAAATGCAATTTACCCACAAACACTGATTTTTCATCATTAGCCTCTGAAATAATCCTTATTTCAGCAATTAATGTATAGCTCCCCCAAGAAAATACCAAACTTAGACTTGAGTGGTATGAACAAGTGAAGCATCAAGCATCGAGCCTGCTGAAGATGCTACAACTCGTCTTCTCTTCCACAAAAAATCCCTTTATATTTTTACACAGCATATATTTGGTAATTAACATGGTTTTAGTTAAGCTGCTTAATCTAATATCTTAGCTGTTGTTTAAAGTTTTCTAGACACAGAATGAGGTTGTAATGTTTTCCATACTCAAAAAGAGTAAATCTTTTACAGAGACTAAAATGAATCAGATCCCCCTCTTGACAGGCAGAGTATTTTCTCAGTTGTCAAAAGACCTGCAGCATTCACCAGTTACATTTTTGGCAGCTGAACCAGATGTGAATAAATTGATTCTTTTATATTATAGTGATTAATTAAGTTAGTAGCATACTGTTTCATCAAACAGAGAAACTAGAGATGATTTGCCACGTTTATAAAAAAGAATTGAAATACATCAGACTTCTACTTAGTCTTTGGTACCTTTCTGGTGCCTATGGCATTCAGATTTTGCCTCTCTACCTATTTGCTAGTTACCCTTTCATGCAAACACTCCGAGTATCATAGAGGGCACTTAAATTTTTAAGATGTTACTTTAGGTAAAAGAAATTATATACTTTAGGTAAAAGAAATGATATTCTACATGCTTTATTTACTTTTATTTACCACAGACCTTTGTACATAGAAGTTCAATTTACAGATTATAGAGGGCCCGATATCAAGCTAGTATCTTTTCCTTGGTTCTTCTTTTTAGATAACAGGGTTTCTAACTTGGTGTTTCTTAGGGTAAACCTTCATAGTTTTTTTTTTTCCTTCCTGAACTAGGTTCTAGGCCTAATAGTTACAGCTGCTTGGACAGAACGTTTGCCTGCTTCTCGATACCTCTTTAACAGGATCTATTAGAAATTTTAAAGGCTGGCATTGCCTACGTAAAGCTATAAAAGCACCTTTCAACACTCAAAAGCAGGAAAACAATCATTAATTTTAAGCTATCATCAGTGATCTGCACCACTGCCATTATAAAAATCACTTCTGTTCATTAATGCACTACTTGGCTACTGACACGGGCACCCACATTGTGTTTAAAACTCCATCTCCTTGTTGTGTTCAAATCTCTGCAACATATGGCCCCAAACTAAATGTATGTTCTATTACCTTACTAGTCATGACATTTTGCACTTTTAGTAGTACTGGAGGACACCTGTACATGGTTCTTGGTCCTTTGATACTAATATGAAAGTTTACCAGCACAAGGTAATCGCTGAGACTGGAACTAAGCACGTAAAACCTTAGGAAAAAAAAGAAGAAAAAACAGACTTGTTTTTCTAGTTTTTTTCAGCAAAAAAATATTTTTCAAAGAGATATTTCACAGTATGATCCATGGCTTCACCAAACTTGTATATCTCACTTTCTGTGTATGTGTGTATATATGTGTATAAATATATAAATGTAATGACAGGCATTCAGCTCTGCATCTGTATTTATGGGGGCTTTGGCAGTGTTACATGGAGGGAAAG
>NW_009661371.1:6335604-6349394 GCF_000708025.1 Charadrius vociferus
GCCCCAGGCAGTACTGCAACACCCAAACAGAAGCTACGTTCAGGCCAGCCAGCTTAAACATCTGTTGATAATTAAAAAAAAAATAAAATAAAATTAGATTATGTTAAATGCAATACAATGTGTAGCATTACGGAGCAGACCAGACTCCAACACAATGGTCTTGCTTCACAGTAAATTCAATGAGATCTAGACCTCAGTAGAAGTAAGGTAAGCCACCTTATGACATACTTTTTTTTATTTTAACAGGAAAATGCATGCATACAGGTACCTACTGCTGGTAGTTCCCACAACAGATTACTTTACAGTACATAAATATTATCCCACATCTGGGTAAAGGACTTAGTATTCTCTTGTTTACTTTTACTAGCCAGAATTGAATGAATCAACTACATAGGCTGTAAAACAAAATCCCTACAATAACATTCACTACTCCAGTGAATTTACTACTTCTACTTCAACCAACTGAATTTCTAGCAGAGTATTTGCTCCCTTTCTCTGACATCTTGAAAGCCAACTTTTTGTGCTTCTTTTTATCTTCTTTTTTTTTTTGCAAAAGTGAGAAATCTTGTCATAATTTAAAGGGCTCAAAACAACTTCTATCTCAGATTGCTAATTCAGAATTCTGTAACTCAAAACACCCTGAATCTGAGATGCTGCAGATGGTACGGAGGAGGAGAAGTATCGTTTTGGCTGCAGAATCACATTTAAGACTTCTTTTTTTTTTTTTTTTTTTTTTTTTTTTTTTTTTTAAATAAACGGGGGGGAATCGAGTGGTGGGATGAGACTCTCAGGACTACTGCTGTGTCCCCATTCTTTCCTGCTTCTTTTGCTCCAGATCCTGTGGGTGTTCCAGGGTTTTCCCTTGGGAGTGAATCTAGCAGAGAGGATGAACAATGGGCTGTCATTGAGGCGGAAGACAGAAGGTCCCAGAATGACAGATAGGCACTCCATCAGTATCCACAGACGGACCATCAAAACTGCATTTCTTGTCACAGTACAGCAAGCTTTATCCCCAAACCACAAGCATATGAGGTTAGCATCCTATGCTTTTAGCATGGCCAGAAGTATGATTTCTGGCAGTAACCAAAAGAATAAACAGGCTATCAAGGTAACCAGAAAATCCTAAACCAAGACGTAAGATTCATCAACTATGTGGCAATTAATCAGAGAGTATTTCATATCAACCACAACCTCACCACTGCCTCTCAAAATGCATCTCTCTTCCCCCATCATGTGCTTTAAAAACTCAATGTGTGCTATGGCAAAACAACTTTGTACTACTGTCTCTTCCCTCGAAACTGCTGCTTATCTAGTTTTATTTAATGGTCTTGAATCAAATAAAAGTGACCGATACCCAACACAGAATTACTAATCGCTTGATTGTTAGTCCACAGTTCCATTTGAAACTACAAAGTGACACAGTAGCCAATACAAACTAGGCAAATTGTTGTACTTCCATTAAATCTATTTATCATACTAATTATTCACAAACTGCATTGCCATGGAGACGTTCCTCCTAAACTCACCTGAATTAATGAGGTTGGTAATTAACTTTGTTTAGCTCATTTCAAACTGATCCTTAGGTTTTGACGTTTACTGTTTGGATTCTGCAGCCTCTGTATCATTTGCTTTGGAGTAATATGTAACCAACTTTACAAAACCTTCTGACAATTTTGCTGAGTAACCAAAGATGACAGAAACTCTTTTTCTTGAAAGACATTCTTGAGAGAAATAAGTGCATATACTCATATAGCCAACTTATTCAAGATATGCATCACCGTTGATATTTTTTCAGAGATTTTTTGCCAAAACCCCAGAATGACGGTCAATGTCAACAGTTGGGCTTCTGTGATCTGATGGCACAGACCATCTTGGGAAACAGAAACTATCATCAGCTACCCCATCCCCAATACTAATACATGACATATACAACTGGAAAACCCAGTCATCAAAAGCTGTTATCCAGGGCAAAGACAGGCAAATGCTGTGTCTATTAAATGCAGTGGTCTTACTGACATAAAGTTACTAAGTTTTTATAGCCACTGTCATTCATCTTTATGAGAAGAAAAATTCCGTAACCCAATTGCAGCTGGTGGAATAGAGGCTGTTTATGAACTTTTCCTCAGGTTCTCTTAATGCCTGTTGACAGAAAACTTGCAGGCCTGAACAGTGACAGTAGTCCTATTAGGTGCTAAATTACTGTTATACACTGAAGAGGAAGAAGAGCACTACTATGACCGTATGACCTGAGGACACAGATTATTTTGTTGCTCCAACCACTTCAGACCTTTACCAGTTGATACGTGTTAAATTGTCTAAAGACAAACTTTTGGCCCTTGTAGTTTATTTCATGTCTCATGAACTACTATGGGCTAGAATGTAAATCAACTCTTGAGTTTAAACCTTAAATCAAGTGAGATATCTTCAAACTATTTTGACAGTAGAGCTGTTTACAACTAGCTCAATGATCACTTTGATTTTCAAGCACTTTTATAACTGTTTTCTATTAGTGTAGAACATTAAAAAAAATGTTACACGCAAAACCAAATTAAACTTTCCTAAGGCAGCTATTCTGTATGATCTCAAAAGAACTGTGGATTTTATATATATGTACATGCAGACACACATGCACATTTGCTTATAAATTCTGTGCTGCAGTTTTGCAGGATTTCTCTTTCTTTCTTTCTTTCTCTCTCTCTCTTTGTCTCCATGAATTTAGCAGCAAATGTAATAATGCTTGGGTAATATAATGATTTAGTGTAAGTCATTCCTGCATGAATCTTACTTAATTTTACAGTAGCAACATAGCAAATTTATACTAAATAACTGTGCTGTTTCTGCATTTCACTTCTGTTGGAACATTTCAGGGATTTGAGTTTTGTATTCTTTTGAGAAGTCGGCAAAAGCTTTTTACTTCAGGTGTATGAAGTGGTGGATGTTAAGAGGTATAGCTTGTCTGACATGGCAGCTCTTAAACAAATAATATAATGTATATTTGCATAAATGGCTCCCTTTATAGGAGTCTGCATATAGCTCAATAGTGTTTATTTCTGGTTATCAACTTCAGACTTAAGCTTAAGTGACCACGATATTAAGTTACAGTGCCAGCACTCATGGCTGCTAAAATGCAAAACCAAATGTGTATTTGGTTATACATTTTACATGTCCTACCAATAAGTAAAAAATTTCTCCCCATTCCCAAAATCATAGGAGCTTTTTGACCTATTGGTTGCCTAGGGTTCCTCAATTTTCCCCACACTGTTTTTGAACCATGTCTGATCCTGGATGAAATTCCCACAATATGTATCTGTGACAGAGTTAAGAATGCTTCAGCTTCCATCTGCCAAAGTTGAACATATTTCCAGATAGCTTTTTCCCAATATTTTGCAGATCTAAGCGCTAGAATTTGGTAGTAGGTAACACCACTGTAAATACCCTTCCCTCACCTCTGCCCAAGCTATAGAAACTGTGTAGGATTTCCTGAGTTCTATCCAGGATCAAAGCCTTACAGAGTTGCCTGAGCCATCACAGAAGTATGAGCAAAAATGCTGTCTAACAAGATGGTTATGCATTGGCTCATTACAGCCAAAATAATTTTTCATAGTGATGCAGTTCACAGTACTACTAGACACTTGCACACAAGCCCCTGGATTGTCCCCACTGGGTCAACAGCTTTGGAAGCTGTTACATATGCTGGAGAGCATGTACTTAAGTATTAACTACTTGTAAGCACTTTGCCAGAAGGGACTGCAAGGTTAAATTGCACATAATAAGAGAAAACTTTTAGCCCAAGAGTGCCAAATGATCTGGAAACCAACTTGATAACATCAGATTCTGGAAATAGTCCTTTTTTCTTGGCATTCTCACAGAGAGATATTTATCTCTTCTTTGAGTTGGAAAGTTTTCTCCATCCTAAATTAAAAACAGCCAAAAAAAATCTAGTAAATCCATCCTACTGCAGAGTCTCTGATGATTCTATTTAACCCAGGATGAAAACTGATACTAAAAATTCACTATTGTTGTTGAGGTCAGCAGTAGGTTTGTCTGAATGAAACCCACTTGTGTCATACATACACTGTTACTATGGGCATTAAGTATCTGCCTGGTTTGTACTCTGGGTGGCAAAAATGCACATCTTGTATCTCTACCCAGTAGAGAGCTCTAAACTGTCTGGCAAGCTCAGTTACGCCTTCTCGTACACATCTGCCAGTTCCCACACAGTAAGCATCATCTGCACTGGACCAAGACAATAAATCAAAATAATTCACTTGCAGGTTTCTGGAACATCCTTTAGGACAGCTGCCATCCAGTAAATTCTAAAATACAAGAATCATTGGTTTCAAAGCACTGGCAAGCCTTTGATTACTGCCAAAAATGATGATGGTAGGTTGATAGCTGATCAACTCTGTCTGCCAAAAATGGAACTAGGAGCATTTGGCAAGTAAAAAAAAAAAAAAATTACCTAAGCAATAGCTGAAAATTGTTCATCTATGCTACATGGGATCTTACAGCACAGATGCCACCAGTCCTAACTGTGGTTATTCTAAAGAATGTTAACCTAAAAGAGTGCTGCAAAAATCATATACATTAAAAATAATAAGTACTTTTTTAAAAGTAACAATTAAAATGCTTCAAAAACACCAGCCATGCAATGGAACATTTATGTATTTCCCCCTACTGTAAGTCTACACACCAAGGAAATGCATGTCCTTATCTGTAATCTATATGAAATTTGAGAATCTAAGAGAAAAGAGATACTTGAGTCAGTACCTGAGGACCATTAATGTCCCAATAAATAAAGATAATTTTTAAAGTTTCTTCTCAGACATTCAGGCAAAGTATAAACCTGCTTTTCAGCAGGCCAAAGGGCCAAGTTCTTCACTAAGTTTTTGCTGTGGATTTCTAGAAGTTTTTGGTGTTGTACACCACTGGCTTTAATCAGTGAATTTTGTTTTCTGGTTTTGTTACAAAATGATAGTTGCCATAGTTTGTTGCTCCGAGTTATTGCTGTGATTTTCCTACCAAAGATGGATTGAGAAAGATTTTATTAACAGATGAAAGCAAACTCATTTATCCATCACGATCACACCTGGGTGTGTCAGATAACTGAATCAGCACAGGACTACATCATCCTCTAAAAATGATGGATTGAAATATATTACATCTATGTAAAAAAAAATTTTAGTTGACTGGTTGTTGTGTATATGCCCTGGATGTCAAAAGCCAGAAGTTGATGCCAAACAGCAAATACAAACAAAATCAAAACAGTTGCACCAAGTTCTAAAAGCCCTTGTTAACAAACCAGCTGCAAAAAAAAACGTCCATAGACTGTCTAAAATTTCTTTATAAACTTGTTCCAGTTCATCTTGTGAATTCAGTGCGTGTGGATGTCTACTGTATTTATTTCTTGTACTGACATTCAGATCACATGTCCCACATAGGAAACGTACAGGAGAGAGAAATCCTTACAGAATACCTTCTTAGCTAGGAGAACAGAGGAAATGCTCTGCCTCAAATTCCCAAGATGGACTAATCACCATGGCCTTTAAGGCAAAAGCCCTCTGCCTGGCTGCTGGCTCCCAGACACCCTGACTCCTGCCAAGAAGGAATGCTGCCAGGCTCCTGAGCCTGTCCTCCCTCCTTTGTTTCTTATCTCATCCATTACACCAGAGAAAAGAAAACAAACTCATTACTTTTTAGGATCCTTCTGTATCATCTTAATCCGTTCTACAAGATCCAGGGAACGCAGATATGTTTTCCAGTACTTTTAGTGTCATACTCTTAGTACGAACCTTTCATATAGGTTGCTTTGAAATTTGCCTTATTTTGTCTGTTCCCTACGAGTATTCTTTCTTACTGTGATTACTGGCTTTGTTAGTTTGAGTAAACTTGAAGTTTTATATTATATAGCACTCTGGCAGCTATTTTCAAGAGTACCTTTGGGACACCAGATATTTGTCATGCAAAAGAACAAGAACATTTACATGCAAATGCATGTTTGATTTTTGCCTTGCATCGGGCCATAAAGGGGCAGCTTACCCTTACTAGTATCAGGAACTGCACTCTCAAACTTTCTTCATAACAAGCATTGTCCTGTTACTATGCTCACTGAGTTATATAACCTTATTATTACTGCCAAAAATATATTGTCTCATTATTATATATCCCACATCTTTGTTAGGAGCTATTTCATCTCTTTAGACTAACTGATGTTTGTTCAGTAACATTTATTCAAAGAATTTAAAGGCAAAGAGTATGGCAGAGCCAAGGATGCCCTGAAGCTTTAGAAGATTATTCATCCCTCCAAACTGAAAAGGAATCCACTTACAAGAAGAATGTTCGACAAAAATGCATACACAAAAGTTTGCTTCCAAAATTCCTAGACACTGCCAACGGGGGTAAAAAATACGGCATCACACTACAGATGTTATTACCTTCATAAAAGTCAAGTTGCAAAACCTGTAAACTAACTTATTGAGTGTAAATCAAGGGGAGAAAAAACTTCTTTAGGTAAATCTGAATGTGATAGCCACATGGTGCAAAAACAAAACAACACAAAGTATTAGTAAAAAAAGTTTGGTCAAAGACAAACCTATGGGAATTGCATTAGAACATGTGGAATTATCTTCATATGAGGTATCTTCACATACCTCTCTATTTTCCATGCCTTTTTCAATGCAATAAATGTATAAAGGGTGTGGTGGGTTGACCCTGGCTGGATGCCAGGTGCCCACCAAAGCTGCTCTATCACTCCCTCTCCTTAACTGGACAGGGGAGGGAAAATGTAACAACAGGCTCCTGGGTCGGGATAAGGACAGGGAGAGCTCATTCACCCATTACTATCATGGGAAAAATAGACTCAAGTTGGGGAAAATTAATGTAACTTATTATCAAACAAATCAGAGGAGGATAATGAGAAATAAATATTAAATCTTAAAACACCTTTCCCCCACCCCTCCCTTCTTCCCGGGCTCAACTTCACTCCCGATCTCTCTACCTCCTCCCTCCCCAAACGGTGCAGGAGGGCGGGGAATAGGGGTTGTGCTCAGTTCATAACACGTTCTCTGTGCTGCTCCTTCCTCCTCACACTCTTCCCCTGCTCCAGCATGGGGTCCCTCCCAGCAAGCACAGTCCCTCTCCATGGGGCCACAGGTCCTGCCAGGAGCCTGCTCCCACATGGGCTTCCCACAGGGTCACAGCCTCCTTCGGGCATCCACCTGCTCTGGCATGGGTTGTAGGTGGATATCTGCTCCACTGTGGACCTTCATGGGCTGCAGGGGGACAGCCTGCCTCACTGTGGTCTTCACCACAGGCTGCAGGGGAATCTCTGCTCTGGTGCCTGGAGCTCCTGCTCCCCCTCCTTCTTCACTGACCTCTGTGTCTGCAGTTATTTCTCTGTCACATATTCTAACTCCTCTCTCTGCGATTCTGTGATTCTAGCTGCTGTTGCGCAGCACCTTTTTCCCCTTCGTAAATATGTTCTCACCTAGGTGCTACCACCATCACTGATGTGCTCAGCCTTGGCCAGCAGTGGGTCCATCTTGGAGCCTGTTGGCACTGGCTCTATTGGACATGGAGGAGGCTTCTAGCAGCTTCTCACAGAAGGTACCCCGTAGCCCTCCCGCTACCAAAACCTTGCCACGCAAACCCAATACAGAGGGCTTGCACAAGTGAAAGTACAAAATGTTGGTAGATTTAACACCCTTTGTCTAGAAACCTTTAGGATCCAAAATAAGAAAAGATACTATGACAGCATCTTATTTTTTATCAAGTATTCATATCACAATTAAGACATAAGAACTAAAGCCTGCAAAATTTACATTCGTCAATAAACTAAGGAGAATTACTTCAAAACCTTCATATTCTAGAAACCATTTCTTTTGGTGTGGTTTTAGAGCAAGCTACTATACCTCTGCACGCTACACTGCAGCAGAAACTTACACTGCATATTTTGGAATAAAAGCATTCACGTAAGTGCTCAAAGCTACAGTCCTCCAGATTCTGTGCTTGCAGCAGCACTTTTCAATCTTTGCAAAACCCCATTCACCAGTTTCCTTGCAATTTTCTGTGTACAGACTGCATTGCTTTGGAAGTCAGTATTTGATTTCTCAACAAAAGATTGAGGAAGACTTAGGGAACCACCTCAAGATCCTAGATAATTGCTTCATAATTTTGGGATTGAAATCAAACTTCACTGAAGCAAATATCTTCCTCCCCAACAGGAGCATCACTTTTTCAGTGGTCCAAATAAAGAACTTCTCTTTGATACTATAGATGTAGTAACATGTGTTGCCTTACTTCACAAATATTATACTATATCCAGCCACTTCCAAAGAACTTACAAAAATTGCAGACAATTCTACAGAAAAAGGAATTTAAGTAATCAGCATGTCTGGATTGCAACATTTACACTACTAATCTTATTTTAACATCGGTTAAGAATATATCCATGCAGGATGCAGAAAGAGAATTTATCAGGTGTCCTGGACTCCACTGAACAGCACGGTAAACTTGGCATGAATTATTACAATTTCTTGAGAAGTTGTGAGTAAGAGACAAAGATTAAAATCTGATGGAGTGGATTGATGCACAATCTTTTGCACAGAGTTTCATGTGAGGCTGGAAGCTTGCACAGTGTTTTAAGATGCCATTCAATTGCGGGGAATGATTTTCTTCCTGCACCACAGAATGAAGATGTTGCCACACCAAGACAGTTAGCAACAAGTTACAGCAGTTAAAATTGACTGCAAAGTGGAAGAAGTGCAGGTTGATCTCTTGTTCTCCTAAGACTCTGCTCCTTTTGTTAGCAAACATTCAGAATTCTTTACACAAGTTTAGGATTTGTTTTGTAGGAATTTTTAAGCCCTTCTGCCACCATATGCTTGAAAGGAAAGATTTCTAGAGTCTTGTACTTTAAAATCTAGCTCTAAGAGTTATCAAGTAATCCTAGCTCTGAAATATTCTGCTTATTTCAAATGAGGATCCAAGAAAAAAAAAAAAAAGCCTGTTTTATCAGAATTATGAAGTCTTTGGAGAGGAAAGTTCATACATTCTTTCTCTGGAGCTTCTTTCCATGTTTTTATATGTGCACCTATCATATATCACAAAATTGACAGCAAAGTCTTGCTGGTGATTAATAGAAATTTTTGCACAAATAAGAGGTGATTTCCACACCTTAGTTTTATATAATTTCAGTATCAATATTGTGCAGTAAAGTCTACCTATTCAGAGAATACATTGTATCTGAATCTTATAAAATGAACTTCAGTATAATTATGTCTTTATTTATAATCCTTCTGTGAAATAGTTCTCTTTACTAAAGAATAAAGAGAAAATAGCTGATGTGTTATATCATGAAAACAGTGAGTCATTGATCCATGGGAAAGTAATATCTGAATTTAGACTTTAAAAAACCCTGCTTCTGAACATCACATTAACACCGGTTCAGTAAGTTTATTTTTCAGCAGTAACTTTTATATGCTTCCCTCACTTCATTTTAGTATGCCCTTTAGATGACCCAGAACCTCATCTTTGTAACTGGAATATGCCCCAGTGAATCATTTCTGAGAACACAGTTCTTGCTCAGCTAATAATAAGAACTGCCAAAACTGCTCTCACAAATTAGGAAAGTCAGAAAAATGCAATTACTTTCATCACCAGCTAGTGATTAATTGTACTACAGCCATAACTAGAGTTTGGATTAATGAACAATAACATTCTGCTACCATAGAAAGGAACCTAAATAGTGAAAACACAAGCTCTAAACATGTAACAAAATGCCATTGTGATTTGAACATTATGCTATCCTATGCTTTGAAAGAGAACTGGATCGTGTTTTCTTTTCCTCACAAAATAGACCTATATTTTGGGTCCTGTCTGAATTTGATCTTTGGAAATAATCATGGTAAACTAGAGCTAGAAACGGGAGATAGGGTGTCCTGCTGTTTCTCTTGGCATACAATATTCAAAGTTGAGATTGGTGTTCTCTCTTCAGTTGTTCAAGATTTAAAAAGTTGTCAGGCTGGGTGGCAGGAGGGAATTTTTCTCGCTGGGTATATTTGCCAAAATTGTACACGTGATGGGGCAAAGGGAGGGCTTGCTCGCGGCTGTAGTGTGGGACACAAGCCATTCTCCAGGATGAACCTGTCTCAGCCACTAACCAGGAGAGGCTTTTGATTCATCATCAACAGTAATCAAATATACAGCTGGAAACAGACTTTAAATATACTTACTGTACTATCCAGAGGGGCTTTTTGCACAAAAGATTTCCTAAGCCTAAAACAATCAGATGTACCTTTGTATTCACAAGAAAGTGCGAGATGCAGCATAGATAACTATGTTTAGTAAAGAAAAGTGAGTTGTCACTGATTGCAGCTCAACTGAGTCTGTTCAGATCCAGCCCATCTCTGTTACTAAGTTTACAGTCCTGCACGCTGCAATCTCATCTTGTATGCATGGTCCCAAGTCTGTTTTCATCACAGCGTGTGATCCAATGAAGACAAATGATTGTGTTACACTTTGCAACTGCAGAATCCTTTGGATTTCAATAAACAGGTGATGTAGATGAAGATTATCACTGTTCTCTCAAACATTAAGTTTTTCCCCATAAAAACATTTTAAGACAAACAGGCTTTCAATATACATAATTGCTTTGCAACTAAGACCTGAAGTTATCCCTGTACTCCCACCTCACAAAGGCTAGAGAATTTGTCCTGATAATACCCACAGGGCAAGCCAGTATTAAACATCTTCATTTTACAGATAAAAAGCTTAAGCGCAAAGCCTAGACAACTTAACATGAACACTTGTATTTATCTTGGTGGTGTTAAAACAAACTCTAAATTCAAAAGCAGTGCTCAGGCATATGGACAATGTAAGAAATAAGAAAAAAAAAAAAAAAAGGAAAAAAAAGAAGGAAAGAACCACCACCAACCTACATCTCCTGCATCCCAAGGCAAAAAAAGGAAGCACCAAGCTACCTTTTTCAATTCCCATTGTACTCAATACCTCACTATCATGACATCTACTAACAATAAATGTTATTTGCATTATGTGTCGAATGGTAAATATCAATTTTACACATTCTAACCATGCAAAGTGTAGAGAAGTGCTAGCTTTCTTGAAAGAATAAATTCAGAAACAAAATATTTTCTAAGGCCTAAAAGAATCCCAGGTGTGTTACAACAAGCAGGTAATATCCCTGCACAAATATGGATCACTTTTTTATTACGAACAGCACAACTCTGAACTGAATGTGATCCATTAACCCTGATTCAAAATACGTTTAAACCACAATACAGGCAAACTATAATAGACTGAAACAAACAGTACTGTACCCAGTGGACAAAGCTAAGAAAAAGCTTTGATTTAGACATTTGTTTTTCATACAGGAAATCACTCTATCACTAGGAAATATTTTTTCCCTGTATTAGTAATCTATAAAACATGGAGTATTATCATGTGATACTAGAAAATATATTTTTATTTATAATGCATTACACATGGTGATTGATTTCCAAGCCATTGCTGATCTCAAGCAAAAATAACTATGATCCATATTCCAAGTAGCAGCTCTGAGCAGTGGAACGCAGGCAGGCTCCATCCTGTGTACTTACATTTTCCTGTCAACCTCTTTGATGCACAGGCAGATATTGATTTAGTGGGCATAGAGACAGTAGGTGTTCCCCGTGCTACCGCTAGAACTGGAAGGATGGGAGGAGCAAGGTGCACGAATACTCAAGCCTACATGCAAAAAGAAGACATACTGCTCCTTGACCCAAGGGTGGATACAGTGCATGGACGGATACACGGAGACTTACAAACCTGAATCTCTGAGAGCATGAGGGTCTCAAGGACCGGGCAGGAGAGACCTGCCACACAGCCTTTCACTACAGTGAAATGGCACTGGGAACTGACAATTTCAGGACGCCCTCATTGTGCATATTTAGTTCTACTGCACAAAGTGCTGCGTGTTTTTAAAATATTTATTCTACTTACTAGCATATCGCACAGAAGGTAATTCGGATCACCTTGGATTTCCTTAGCTATTGCCATTGAAGGAAACGAGTGCCATTTTCAACGTCCATAGTCGAAGTATCACGTCAGTTAAACTTACCCTACTTCTACATTTCTATATTTTAGTAGTAATAAACTCTGAATCGGAGCTTTTACCTCCATTATTTTTGCCCTTCCATATCTATCTCCAGTTTCCTGAGATGCCTAGTCTATTCACAATAAAATGGAAAATACTGAAAAATGATACTGTAAAATACCCAGGCCAGGGTATAGGAAGGAATATGCTCAGCCACACAGCTAGCAAAGGTTCAATCACAGTTCTTGTTTTTTTTTCATATTTCACCTATTTTCATGCTACCAGCGATGTTAAGAGAGTGGAGATAGTTGATGAAAGAGACAGATGCTCTGTGTCTCTCTCTCTTATATTTCATATGCAAGTAGAAGGTTGTGGATGGAGAGTGGGCAAGTGACGTAATGCGAAGTGAACTCATTGCAGTGTTTGCAATTCAGAAGATGTTAGGCTATTTTTCACTTCTTCCTTGATAACTTCACCACAAGGACTTAAAAAGCCAGTAGATGTGGCTCACCACACAACTTTGGCAGCTTGCATTGTAGGTGCTTTACTTACACAACTATGAAGACTGGGAGAATCACTGAAGGAATTAATTGCCAGTATTTTTTTTTTCTCCTCCCAGAAGAGAGAAAAGGAAAGAATGGAAATCACAACTATCTCACAATAAAAATAACATTTTTATTAGGTAGCTGAATATAGATTATTATTGACATCTAGTTGGTTAAAAATGTTTTCATTATTAGTGTTTATGTCATGGACCTGTCACTTATTTGCCTTATTGTCACTTATTTGCACTTATTGTAGGTGCTTTACTTACACAACTATGAAGACTGGGAGAATCACTGAAAGAATTAATTGCCAGTATTTTTTTTTTCTCCTCCCAGAAGAGAGAAAAGGGAAGAATGGAAATCACAACTATCTCACAATAAAAATAACATTTTTATTAGGTAGCTGAATATAGATTATTATTGACATCTAGTTGGTTAAAAATGTTTTCATTTTTAGTGTTTATGTCATGGACCTGTCACTTATTTGCCTGCCCAGAGACAGTCTTTATCACTAGCTAACAGACTAACTTTACAAATTTACCCATCTACGTCAGTGAGAGAGGACTATAGATAACAGCTCTACACCATGTCTCCACCTGAGCCAGGAGGAAGTGCAAATAATAGAAAATATTTGAGAATTCAGGTACTTATCCTCTCCCTGTGGAGTGACCGGAGAAAGCCCAGCAGCACTGATAGTGATGCTGATGGGAGAGAGCCTCACAGCTTTGAAGTGGTGTGGTCTGCCCGGCTGCACTGGCAGCTGTCAGAGCAGATTTGCTTCTTTTGTACAAAGAATTTCTCTCTCCCTCTTGCTCCTCTATGGGAGGCATTCAAAGAGCAGATAATTCTGTCAGGGGATTTTCCTCCCGCCGCTGAAGACTACATACTGAATCAGCAAGAAAGCGTGGTTGGCATTTGCTAATGACTAACCCTGAATTTCTTCTAATAAATCAACAAACTAATATTGAGAAGATGATCCTTCTCATGATGCAAGGATGTTTTATATCATGGTATCAACATCATTATGGAGCCTAAGTTGATACTACTTTAAAGGTAGAACAAGCTTTTATAATACTCTATCTAGTAATACTGACACCTTCTTTCTCCTTCCCATCCCTTCTCTTTCAACAGAAAAAAAGAAATTTAGTCTTCTG
>NW_009661371.1:6349439-6443469 GCF_000708025.1 Charadrius vociferus
TTGTTATCTCACTTCTCTTTAGGTTTAGGATTTGACAGACACATGTCTAAGGAAAAGGGACAAGTTTAAATACAGACTTTAAAAAGTTTTACTAGTGTCTATCTTCAAGTATTTGTCTTCAAGTCAGTCTCTTAAGTTTCCAGATGTTGTTATCTGGCAAAGGGCAAAACAGTTGTACCACTTCCGCAGCTTCATTCTTTTTTTTTGAATGTATTTTCACAAGGACTATATCATCGTATGTATGATTCATACACAGAATGCTCTTTGATGTTGGTAGTTCTAGATGTATATCAAAGTCATTATATACTCTGAGTTACTCCAATAAATGAAAAGTTGTTACTACCATATAACTGTTGGTCCTCCCTTAAATTGATTTCAGCTTTATTCATGTTCTGATTTAACCTTTTGAAATTCTAGGCCAAGAGTGATGTGACATCTGTTGAAATCAATTCATAACTACAAAACCAAAACCAATAACCATGCAATGTTATTTCAGATCTTTCATAAGACAGGCACACTATAGAAAAGCTATAATAATAAAAAAACCCAACATTTTCCTTAAAGAACACTTCATAACACCCACTTTAGCCTCCCACAAATGCCTCCTCGTTAAGTTGTTTTCGAAGCATAGCCTGAAGGTCAAGAACTTTTAAGGAGCGTACCTAAACCGCAAGTTTGGGCATCAGAAGCAGCTAGTCAACAGCAGATTAGACCCCCACAGAAGCTAAATTATTCTGCAATGCTTGTGCTCTGAAAAATACAGTAAATTAACTCACACAAACCTTGCTGCATTTGTGACTGAGAATACCTGCAGTAGCCAAGCTATCTTTTTTACAGATAAATGACATCTTTATCCATATGCAGATAGCCAGATCTTGAAGCTATTTCAGAACAAGAGCCACCCTGATTCAGGAACACATCCTTGTGTCAGAGGGAAATGCTCCAACAAAATCCATGAAAGCTCAGTGCATAAATCAATGCTTTCTCAAAGACCTCAAGTTAAGAACCCTTAAACACTTACTTTCCTCAGTTATGACCACAGAATATCCAGCCAGCCACCCACTAATCACACCACTGACAGTACCACTGTGCATGGGGTTCCACACCAAGTGAGATTTTTAAGGATCAAAAATAATACTCTTAGCTTCACTGGAAACTTTGTAATGAGGGAGTCAATGAGTCCTGAGCAAGGAGACCAGTGAGAAGCCCCACTGAGTAGCCTATCTGATGGATTTAAGGCAATATGCATATGAAGCATAAAAATTATTCCCTTGCTTTGGTGGAAACAAGTGGAACACAGAGTAAAACGCTGAGAATATTGCATCAGCACAGCCCAAAGGAAACTCAGAGAATTGTAACTGAAAGGCAAAACAGAAGTGCAGAGCAAAGCTTGTAAAGACCTGAAAGTATATACCTCCTCCCTTTGGTTTTAAATTACCTTGAAATTTTTCTTTCATGTGGCTTTTCCATTCCTCTTAGAGCTTGATATTCAAACCTTGCAAGTAAATAAGGAAACCAGCAGTTTTAAAGATTGACACAATATCTTTGATAAAGAGCAAGTTGTCAAAACTATGCATAGAAGCCCTAAGGCAGAAAGGAAAGAGCTATCAATCATAGTGATAAATAAAGTCCTTGATACAGTCTGAGTAAAGGACCGAGCTAACAAATTCAAGATCTAAGTTCTTCATTGTGAAGACATACATAATTATTTTTTACCAAAACCAAATTGACAAAAGCTTTAAACCTGCTGGGGTTTAACTCCATGTAAAATATTTTATTTGGCATACTCTCACCAATGCATTACCATGCTCTAAATCAAATAAAAATGGTTTGTTCACAATCAATTAAAAAAAAAAAAAACCAAACAAAGAGTTAGGAAAGAACCCATAAACAATTTCAATGCTAAGAAGACATGATTTGCATTACCACAATACATGCTACAGTACATTGCAGCTTCCTGCAACAAAGATTCAAAATAAGGGCAGTATAATGGTACCTACCGCGGTCACTGTAGCTATTACAGTCCCAGGTTTGAAGGAAACAAAGGGCTTCCTCCATGCCTGCATGACATGCTGTCAGTCCGGTAGGACATCCCGTCTGTCATGCCCTGATGTCCAGGTGTGACATATGGAGGATGGATCTGGTGTTTGCCACATGCAAAGCCACGGACCCTGCGTAGGCACACATTTTTAATGGCACAAAGCTTTCTATGCTGAAGTTCTAATTGGGGTGGCAGGGAGCTGATCCCACAATCTGGTACTTAGTCTGTAAAATACTGGGACAGAGATTCCATTTTAAAGTCTGTCAATAACTTCTACGTGGGAATCTTCTATGCTACTACCATATAAATATTAACTGTAGAAGTTACTTCTCAACTTCTGCTGCATGCCAATACCCAGTATCGTTCAGGTAAAAGTTTTAAGGTACTTCTGCAGGTTCCGTGGTAAATTCAGGAAGAATCCTGAAGAATCCCTTTTGTGTATGCATATGAGCATACACAAAAAGATTAGTTTGTTTATAACTTAGAATCCAATTTAGAGTTTGCTTTTTGATCATCTGGACGACTATTAAGAGATGCCAGTTAGCGAAAAAGCACAATCAGCAGAAGCTTTCTGTGTGCCTCCCTGCTCATTTTCCTCTCCTATATATCCTGGCTGGATTTTACAATCAATGTCACTGTCACACAGAACACATAAGGAACAGTCAAGGCAAGTGATTTAACATTACATAAGCTCTAACAAACAAGGAAACAGTCTGATATTCACCACTGACATCTCTAGACCTAGAAATCCTGCTTTCCAAAATGAAGGGTGATCTTTTATTTCTGCTGACAACTGAGACCTTACATTTCTTAACCAGTCGCTCCATGCAGCTACCACTTAAACACAAGTGGGACATCTATCCTTTTGAAGGCAAAACGTCTACTGAAGAAAAATGGAAACAAAACTTTGATATTTTGTAACTCCAGAAAAGAGATCTGAAGCTAAACATCTCTGTTGTACATTTACCTCAACTAGATGTAACTAGAGGGGTTTCAACCATTAAATTATTTTCTGCTCTTTTTTCTTTCCTGATTACTGTAGAAATGCTTTAAAGAGTGTTAGGAAAATAAAAATAAAACAGGAACTAGGGATTTCAAACAGTGTTTGTTCTTTGGCTCATAACAGGGAATAACTGCAAGCAAAATTTTCAGGCAGACGGCATAAAACACTGCATTTAATTTGCTTTTTCAAGCAATGAAGTGATTGAATATTCTTGTTAAATGTAAATTACTTTTTGGATGCTAAAGATAATTATGTGTTGAAGATGTAATGATTCTTTGACCCTAAGAGAATAAAAGATATGAAAAATGTCTCATAAAAATACAATTCTCCCTCAAGGATTTGACTTACTGTCGTTGCAGTGAAATGTGGATGCTGTTCAGTAGACTGCAATTTTTGTTTCTATCAATGGGAATTGTCAGTGTTAAATAAAATACAGAGGGGTCTTTGCTGATTACCTCCTGTACAGAACAGAAAACACTAGGTAGAAAATGTAAAAGAATCAGATTATCAGAACTAATAAACTGAGACAATTTCTGTCCCCTTGTTCACACTATATAAATTTACAATACCAGGGAAAAATTAAACTACTTTCTGTATGTTCACCTCAGGGCTCCTTTTTTAATGAAAGGTCCTGTATCCAGGACTATGGCAGGTTTTATTCAGGCTGGTTGCATGTGTCAAGACTGACATCATTTTCTTTTCATATGGCAGGGCATCATAAGGATGAATAAGGGCTTCCCGTTACAGCAGGTTCACATTACAGAAGTTCTGGGCAATACTGAGTGGTGGCTGCCAGTTAGTGACATCCTGAGACAGTGTCACAACAAGTCATGTGCAGAGAAGCGGGTTGAGTAGCTTGTAAGTTGGATTCTTTTTTCCATTGCTTGACAGGTCAGAATGCAGCTTCAATTAATAACAGAGTTTGACTGAACAAATAGAATATACATTGCCAGGAAAACGCTCAAATAAGGCTAGAGCTAGATTTACCAGATTAAAAATGTATGATGTCCATATATTTATATGGTTGACTATGTTTAAAATACTAGAAACTTAATTTTGAAACATCAAATTAAATTTTTGCCTTCATGACTTTAACAAACGCATACAATTGTCTTGCATAAATTCATTCGGCTCTCAGTGCTTTTAGAGCGAGTGGTCCAGTGCAAAGGAGTTGCCATGACTACTGCTCCAGAGAAGGTCCATTGGATCACCCATTACAGGAAACTATTGCTTTTCAGATGGTACAAGCCTACACGTTGGAAAATTCCCCCCTGCTATTTCCTCTTTCCTCCCACCACCCCCCCGGCGACAGCAGGCTTCCCGTGTAAGCTGAATGCCAGTGCACATGCGAGTGCAGACAACCGTGCCTGCTCTTTCATCAGCTCTTCAGTTGTGACCGTGTCACCTTTATTGTTAGCAAAGAGAGAGGGAGGATTAAGATAACAATCCTCCAGCACTGTTGTCACTTTGCCATCACCCGGAGAAATGCCTCAGAACAGATCTACTGCCTAGGGCAGGGAAAAAACAAGGGTAAGCAATGATGTCTTACTTGATCCTGGCCATTAGAGAACCATTTTGCATAGAAATCCACAAACCTGCCTAATCCGCCGACCAACTTTGGTCAAATTTCACAGGGGACAGAGGTCTCACTGACACTGTTTTCCCGTAAATTTCATAAAATTTGGTAGCTGAATCGAATACTCTCAGCTCTTCGAATGCAAGAGATGGAAAGTTTGGCACCTGCCACCAGGGCAAGCTGTGGCCCGCTGGGCAGTCAGTGCACGAGCCCTCAGCTTGCAGCCGCTGCCTGGGCCGGTCGCCACTAGCCAGAGTACAGGTTTCATCAGCCACAGTCCCCCCCCAGTAACAGCACAGGGAACATGGGGAGGGAAGGAACTCCCAGTGTCTTGGGTGTGGGCTGAAAGGAAAAAGAAGACAGGTGGAAACATCTGAGTCAAGGGGCACCAAAGAGGCAGCCAAGGTACAACTTAGGCACTGGGTATTTTCCAGTGAGGCATTACAGAGGGAAGTACAGAACTGTTTTCTTAAGTTCAGCTAATTTGATTTACAATTTGTTCCACATCAAAATAAGCGTCCCTCCAGAACTCCTTCATTAGGAAAAAAGCCAAAGAGGCAATATGATAACCATGCTTACCTGAAAATGGGAAATTTAGTCTTAAGTTTTCTACTTAGAATTAGGTAGAAGAAGGACCTGACACCTTACCCCTGATAAACCCCATGTAAGCATCCTAGCAGTTATTGGTTCCCTTTGAGGTTCCATTTTTGTTTTTAACTACAAAGCAAATCCTGAGAAATCCTCCAATTAAACACTTACAGGTATTTTCAGGTTTGAGTGTTTGTATTTTCTAAAAGGAAAAAACTCATAGATATTCCCGACAGGTTATAACAGTATCTTGGATTTTTGCAGTTAAATTGAGGCTACAGACTTGTTTCTTTCTGTCATACAGAGTCATCAAGAAGCAATGTAACTTTTCAATAAAGCAAATCTTACAAGTCATAGTGACTTAAAAGGGATCATAAGTAAACAAGAAAGAAAAACATTTAATTAACTTGAAGTTAATATAGTACTTTGGTAAACTATGGGCATTAGGGGTGGAATGATTGAAAAACGTCATGTTTTCAGTACTACAGTGTTACAGAAAATATTTCAAAACATGACATCCTACAAATGTCCCACAGTATACTTGTCTTCCTAAATGAACATCCTTTTAACAGTTTTCAACTATACTGTCCACGGATCTTAGGGATTAAAATTTCACGCTGTCTTTCATAACAAATATAATATCATTTACTGAACAAACCCCATACCCAAACTCAAAAATATGCAAAAGTCTCCTCCCCTAACACTTTCCAAATACCAAATTTAGCAAGGACCTTAAGTCTTCTTTAAGTTGTTAATAATCTTGCAGCTCTGAATGAAGTTTTGCATGCGTACAGAAAGTTTTATGAGCACAAATGTAGGGATTTGGGAGGCTTACATTTTCCCTTCAATTGTCATAACAACAGCATCCCTGAAATGTTTTCATTTGTTAGTCATCACGTCTGAGCTTCCCTGAAAATACTTCCCTAGTGTTGTTCTGAACTGGCTTTAATAAGAAAAATACAGTATTTTTGGTGAGGTTTTTTTTGCCTCAGATGGGAACAGGTGCAATCCAGTTTCTTAAACAATGGACTGAATTGTCACCAGCCTTGTTGACACTTAAGCTCACTAATGTGAATACACGTTTCTGGAAAAATCTTTCCTAATTATATATTCTGAAAAAATCTAGTGTTCATGAAGTTGTGAACATCAAACACTGTTCCAGTCAATGTTAACACTGACAATGTTAACAACTCAAATATTGGCCAGGATTAACACCGTCACTTAAAGGTCTTCTGTCTGGTAAGTAATGAAAAAGAGAAAAGGGCTGGGAGAAAATTTGGTTGCACATCCTGTGGGAGTTTTACTGCTTCATATCCCTGCAGCCTTGCACACTCTTCAACTTCCTATTTCTCTGCATCAAAATGGCAGACACAACTTTAGGACAACTGTTTCTGCCTTGGACTGCCTGAACAGGATGGCCACTGACTAAGAGCTAATAAGTTCTTAAGCTTCCAGAGTGTAATCATGATCCACTTACCAACCAGCTGTCACAGGAGCTGTCATTCCAATGCTGTTGCTCTAAATGGCCAAGGCACTTCAGAAGAAATTCCAGAAATGTGCCCTTTTCTTTTTGCCAGACTCTCTTATAAGTCCCAAAATGCATCACGTTCTGATTTTCTAACTGTTCAGGAGCATAGGACTGTCCATTAGAAACACCATTTCGCCACAGGTGGACCTGCTCACTAAATGAACCATAGAATCATAGAATTATAGAATAGTTTAGGTTGGAAGGGACCTTAAAGATCATCTAGTTCCAACCCCCCTAGTTCCAACAGGGACGTGTTCCACTGGACCAGGCTGTGCAAAGCCCCATCCAGCCTGGCCTTGAATACTTCCAGGGAGGGGGTATCCACAGCTTCTCTGGGCAACCTGTTCCAGTGCCTCATCACCCTCATAGTGAAAAATTTCTTCATGATATCTAATCTAAATCTCCCCTCTTCCAGTTTGAAGCCATTACCCCTCGTCCTATCACTACATGCCCTTGTAAAAAGTCCTTCTCCAGCTTTCTTGTTGGCCCGTTTCAGATACTGGAAGCCCGCTATAAGGTGTCCCTGGAGCCTTGCCTTCTCCAGACTGAGAAGCCCCGACTCTCTCAGCCCGTCTTCGTAGGAGAAGTGCTCCAGCCCTCTGATCATTTTTGTGGCCCTCCTCTGGACCCACTCCAATAGGTCCATGTCCTTCTTGTGCTGAGGACTCCAAAGCTGGATGCAGTATCTCAGGTGGGATCTCACTAGACCAGAGTAGAGGGGGAGAATCCCCTCCCTCAACCTGCTGGCCACACTTCTTTTGATGCAGCCCAGGATACAGTTGCCTTTCTGGTCTGCGAGTGCACATTGTTGGCTCACATTGAGCTTCTCATCAACCAACCCCAAATCCTTCTCCTCAGGGCTGTTCTGAATCCATTCTATGCCCAGCTTGTATTTGTGCTTGGGAAACACTGGATGCTCTAACAATCATCCTGTATTCCTGGTTTCATCTTAATCAAAGCATAACCAGGCACTGGCAAGGGGGTAGCCCTTTTCTTGGAATTCACATTTAAGAGAATTTAATTTTTAGAAATAAGAGAGGAAAAAAATTAAGATATAGATTTAAAAAAATATTGTGGTGACTAAATCCTGTGTTATCCTGTTTCCTTGAGTACTCTGCTGCCATCCCACAATACACAGTAAAAACATCATAAAACAGAAGTGCTAGACAGTAATCCAAGGATCAGTGGCATCTATATACTGGACGCTAAGTCTTCTGCCACTACAACTTCTGATTGTTGCATGACGCACTGGCAAAGGGAATCACATATATACCATAGCAATTTGTATATGCATATGTCATCAGATACTCTACCTCTGAAATTTTCTTGAGCTGGCACAGCATTAGGAAAGTATTTTTAACCCAGCACTTAAAGTCCTGTGGGGGCTAATGAAAAAGGTTTAAGCAATTCTGTAACTAACCTGTTCAATTGACTAAAACACAAAACAGATGCTAAAGGATCAGTTTCTCTTCATACCATAATGTGAACCTGTCACTATACACACATAAATACTAAAATAAAGTCTGTTAAATCAATAAGCATACATTGCTTCCTAACTGCTCTGAAAAGTAAACACATGTCCAATGAAGGAGAAGCATAGAAGCAGATTCTGTAGTCACCTTATATTTTACTAATGATCCAGTCAGCTTAATCATTCAAGACACAACAATAGCTGGTCTTCCTAGCATATTACAGTCTTCTAGGAAAGAAGTAGGCATTAGCATTTCTGGCAATTACACTAAGCAGCTACTGACTAATCATGTTTTGTATCAATGCGGTTTTCTCAAAGGGTGAGTGGGTGCCCTGAGATTGTCAAAGGATTGCTTGAGACTGGTGGAACTGTAATAAATAAGAAAAACATACATAATCCCACACACCCATCATTCCTACACAATGTATGACATACTATCCTTTGCTTTTGGTAAGAGCCCAGTCAGAATTTCCAAGTAAGGTGGTCCCTATAAACTCAGAAATCATAGAAGGTTAAATTGCTACAAATTCCCCTTTTATATGTTTAAAATATGTGTACTGGGATCAGTTAAGAATGAATAGAGGACTTCTGAACACAAGTGGCTTTGAATACTTCCAGGATTATTGTTCTATCTTCTGTCTGTTCATGCAGGAAAATTCATGTACACACTGATTGTTTTAGCTGAGAACACTGCAAACAAAATTTTTTTCTAACACTCACAGGTTATAATGTGCTTATACAGTGTCCATTGATTATTTGAATCATCAAAACTCTTTCCTGAAGCAATAGATAATTCTGACTACTGTATGCATAATCTTATATGGATAATTCCACTGTTACATCTAAGTAATAATATGCACATAATGTATATGTCCATACATCATCACACAAAGAAGCAAAACTTATTGGGGGAAGTTCCATGTTATCGTAGCTCATGGGAGCTTCAGCTAGTTTGTTCTACCATCTATAAACACACAAGACCACATAACAGTATTTTGACTGGCCCTTTAGTCATTCAAGTATGCACAAAAATTTGATATCCATTGCACGTAAGGGACAGACGCGTAAGATCTTTGCATCTTTTACACCCCAAAGTCTCTCTCAGCCATTTAATATAAAGAAGGAGAGTGTGGGTATGCTGTGGGTAGCACAGTATGGCTAGCTAGCTGGTATGCGACTGTCAACTGGCCAGCTTATTATGCAGGAAGAAGGTACGTGCACTCAAGTCTGTAGGTAAGCTGAAATCATCCATAAATCAAGATTCCATACCTTAGCCCTACAACCTCTCCTCACAGATCAAAACAATGACACACAGGCTTTACTAGATTGCTCAGGATTTCAGTTCCCCAAACAAAGCAAATTTAAAGGTTAACGTGGAACCTGAACTCTTGTCTTCTTGACATTTCTGTTAAGTGTTAAAAAAAAATAAATTATCCAATACTACACGTTTATGGTCACTTTCAGAAAGCGTACTGGGTCTGCCCTTTCCAACTCCGGCAACAGAGCGATGCTGATTCAACAGGAACAACATTAAATGCAAACTTTACTTCTGTGAAACCAATGAAATTGGTTGTATTTTTTTCCCTGACAGAAGCCCAAATGTTAACCTATTTAACACTTTGCTCACAGAGTTAAGAGAAATCTTTTACTTTGTGAGAAGTGTCTCTTTTTTCCTGCCAGAACAAAATGTTCAAATGAAAACATTCTTAATAGCTTAGCAGAAATTTTGATGACAGAAGGTCCATGGCAGCTAAACCAGGATTGAAAACCTGTTATATTGCGGGGGGGAGGGGTCAGGAGGGGTATTGAAACTTTAATTCTGCAGCAAATACAAAGGCTTGGGTGGTTTTGACTTTGTTACAGTAAATCTATTTTAAAGGAATTTAGAATAGAAGCTGTTTTAAAGGTGCTTCTCACTTTCCAGAAAAACAGTTAGATTTCATTCTTTCCATCATATCTGTCGCATTGTGAGGTGAATTGTAGGTACCACATTGGATCACTTTAGTCATATCATGTTATGGCTCACTGTGATATGACAACACGTGACAAATGAAACTAACAGTACTTGACATGCCAGATCACCTCTATCCTGTTGCATTTCAGAGATTTTATTTCAGTTTTCACTCCTACACAGTACATAGGATCATGATTCAATCCTAGGTTTGCAGGTTGAAAGGAACCTCAGAAGCTCATGCTCAGAAGAGGGTCAACTACTCAGTCAGACAAGGTTGCTCAGGGCCTTATGCAGTCAGATCTTGAAGACTTCTGAGAACAGAGACTGCATAACCTCTGTGGGCAACCTATTCCAGTGTTTGACTGTTCACTGTGTGAAAAAAGGGTTTCTGTATACCCAGCCTGAATCTTGCATTTCAACTTATGCTCTTGTCTCCTATCTTCCCACCATGCACCACTGCAAAGAGCCTGGCTCTATCTTCTTAGTGACCTCCATGTAGGTACTGGGCAACTGCTTTTAGCTGTTGCCCTTCTCCCCAAAGCCTTCTCTTCTCCAGGCTGAACAAAACAGATTCTTTCAACCTCACCTCGCTCCCAGAACTTTGCAGTCGCTCTTGGTTAGCTCAAGCTCTCCCCCTGGCAGCGTCACTGGTGCCCTCATGGACGCAGAGCAAAGTTAACAGTCCAAGGGCTCCACAAGCCTCTGCGGTCTCTCTGCTGAGTCCTGGATGCGAGTATCTGGACAGTAAAAAAACCACTCAAGATGGCATGGACGGGTCTGCAGAGGACCTTATGTCCCCTGCAGGCCCAAGCCTTCCCCTCACAACCACCTGCAGCTTCCTCATGGTGTTGGTGCATGGTTCAGATCTGGGCAGCCCAGACACTTCCCCAGACCTGCCTTTCTTCCCCTTGCAGGTAACCACTCTCACAGGCCACCATGCCTACCCTGCAGTCACAGGCCTGTGGGAGGACAAGCAGCTGCCCCTCTGCCATCAGCAGTCACAGGCCTACAGCCTTCTCCATAACAGGACTCTCCGCATGTCCCCACATTGACCCTCCATCTATGCGGGTCAGCATCCCCTCTCCGCAGGGCCTCCATGAAGGTCCTCATCACCTGGGCAGCTCCATGGAGGGGCTGCTCACCTCCCGCCACCCCTGCCACCCAGCCCTTCCCCATAATGACAGTGGCAAGAGTCTTGACTAAACTGTTTCTGCCTGGAGGTTTTAGAACTGCTTCTCGTTACCTAGAAGGTTGTAAAAATAAAGCGCAGAATGAAGCGGCACATGCAGACGTGATGAACGGTGGTCAGCAAGGAAGACCATCAATCACTTGGAGGAGCAACAGAAATAATAAATAATATACTATGTGCTACATGTGAATAGTTGAATATGTTGTAAATAATCACTGAAACTTTTTAAGGGTCTTTTATACATTTTTTTCAACTGTTACTAGTAAACCTTAACCTTAATACGTATAAAACACATGACAGAAGGGAAAGCACAACTCAAAATCAAAGGAAAAAAAATATTCTGAAGAATTAAAACCTTAGATTAGTATAAAATTAAGTTGCTTTGAACTTGTGGTACATTTCTTAGTAGTCCTTTAGAGGGTCAGTCAACTATTCTGTAGAATTTTTCCAAAATATTATATTTTTAAAAGTCCAGAAAGCAATTTGTTCCCTGCAACAGATCATAACTCTGGTCTGATGTCTTGTTTTTTCATAGCATGCATGCCACTGATACAGTGTGGATGAAATAGCGACATAACTATGATTTTACCCAGAATGTAAAAGAACTTGTGTATTCTTTTAAGTCGAGGTGATATTCTGGAGCTGCCAGTCCTTCACTCAAAAAAAATAAACTTGGCAATCTAAAAAAGACCTAAAAAAACCCAACAAACCACTAAATCTTTTTGCTCCTGATAATTTTTTTTCTATTTATTTGCATTTTTCTCTCACTTCAGCTAATATGAAGCTACAACACCTGTATTCAGGCTTCAAATACCTTTCAGAGAGGGTGGTTCTAGTCTGCATCCATTTATTATTAGACTACCTTTTATCAGTTGCCAGAAAATATAATTTAATTTGATTATTAGGAGTTTCATAGATTCAATTTCTCTAATAATATGTTGCCACAGAGATTTCAAAATGAAGTATTTGTACCTTCATGACCACCATAGCCTTGAGAGGCCTCTGCCATTAAAGTTACTAGTACACAAACCCACAGATCGCAAATCTGCGCACCTGAAGTTGTATGATCAAGCCATCACACATTTAGGACCTTTTTCTCTTAAAAAAAAATCCAGCTATGAAGTTTAGATCTGTAGACAAGTTTTTTAGATGCAAGAAACATGAAATGTTGGAACAATTCAGACAAAACTTTGGCAAATGACACTTTATAAACTGCCTGGAAATAATTTTTAAATGTTGTTCTCATATGGCCATAACATTTAATTTTTTAAAAATTACCTTTTGGGACAGCAAGAAGATACACTTGTACTGCATGAGGACCATAATAGTGAAAGGGAGTGTTTCAACTAGTGCTTTATAAAAGGTAAATAAATGTAATAAGATGACTGATGGACAGATTAACTCTGACTTCATCATAGGTCTAAGTGAAGGACCATATGCTGTAACAAGACGAGAGAAAATTCCAGCACAGAGCAGGCTTTGATGTCATCCTACAATGGAGATGGAGTAATAGGGGAAAACACTGTAAATGATGTCTACTGATGTTCTTGAATTATCCTGGAGAAGTGGGCCACAATCCGTCTCAGAAAAATAACTGGGTATTTTTACTTATTCAAGGGGTTCACTTGAAGGCAAGGGATGTGAAATGGCATCCACTCAGATTGCTTAGGTCAAAATCCAGCGACTATGGTGCTTATAATAAAAATGAAGTTTACCTGGGAAATTCAGATTATTTTTCTGAAAATGGAAAGCATGTGTTCTACCCCCGTAGGTCTCTGATATGTTTTTAGGTTTGGGCACTTAACAAATTAGTCATATTAACCATATGACTCTCCAGACACTTGGGGTTTTTTCTATCAATTAAAAGGGAGTGTAAAGAAACGTGGGTTTGTATTTTAAGAAATTGTTTCACTGAGTGAAAGCATGACCTGGTTTACATGGGACCAGGAAGAAAATGTGATCTCACTGTGGATGAGTATTAAATCCTGCAGGACATCTTAAGAAAATTTAAAATTGACAGCAAGTAAAATAAACTTACAAAAATTACAGTTGTAAATAATGCAAATACGAATTCTTCCTTTGCTTTGGTGAAAGAGAGGCTAATGGGCAGAATGATGTTGGGAAGAAGAATCTCTGCAGCTAGTGTTTTGGCTTGTTCATCGCTTTCCCCACATGATCCTAGGCCTCCTGTAAATTTTGGAGACTGAGGGGAAATTAATACTGTCAGTACTGTCAGTACTGTCAGTAAGATCTTTTAGATGCAAGAGGAACGAGGAAGGGTTTCAAACCATAGACCCCTGTCAGGAGAATGTTTTAACGAAGTTTAGATATGTGACTCATGTTGTCAGGAAGAAAAAAGCCCCCAAAATCACCATTTTACTATGTCCCTTTAAATGCATACAGCAAGTTGCAAAGTATCTCAGCGGCCTGTAAAGTCCACACATTTGTATAAAACTAAAATATAACAGAGTTAGAATATTGCTATAGTGTTAATAATTTAGATTCACAACTTTCCTTTCTTGCCATTGCATGTCCATCAGATTTCCCCCAAATGTATATTATTTTAGAATGTGGGGATTGTTTTAAACCTTACATACCACTTAGAGATTTTGTTTCCCCTCCTGAGCATTCCTTCTTCTGCTCACACTTGTGCTTTCACTGACCTGAACAGTTTGAAAAAGCATTTTTACTTTACAAATATAAAATTCAATACTGGTCCCTATTAAAGTCAATGTTGAAAATACTACAGATATTAACAAAGTATTACTTATCACTATTTCTCTTCAATTCAATAGGAAAATTTCCAGATAATTTCAATGAGAGAAGAATCAAAGATGTGATTCTGAAAGCTTAGGGTTCTGCAGATGTCATTTTCAATTCTGGAAGAACATAGTATGGTCATGCAGTTATATCTAATATGTTGGTCTCCTATAAAGTGTTTCCTTTCTGAACTTTTAAAAATAAATATGGTACCTACAATTTCCAAAGGAAAATGTCTACCTGCATGCAGCAGTGTCTACCCTAGCAGGTGATGTGGACCAACAGGAAGAGCTCAATAAAGCTAAACAGCTGAGGTCTGTACTCTGCACACCAGAGCTGGTTTATTTTGGACATCATGCAACGAATTGCATGCCCAGTTTTAGCTGGAGTGTATTATATGGGCTCCCAGGTCACGTCTTCCAGTGTAATTTTATCCCAAAGAAGTTCATTGCATGTGGTCCAAGACTGCCGTGAGATGTGAGCCCAGGCTCAGCAGGGGAGAGCGAGCAAGAGATGTGTTTCAAAAGCACACTCCTGATCCAAGCCCAGACATTAATACCAAACTTCCCAGGTGTGCCCTCATTATCTTTATTTCAGTGGCAAGTGATTAGCTAATTTCATTACACTGTTTGTAAGCAATTTGGACCTAGGGGAGGTAAATGGCTTCCAGTGTCAACATACAGAGTAATAATACCAAACAGTGTTACTGCTTTTCAGGGTACTTGTAGATCTAAATGGATTTTATAGATCTGAACCATTTGAATTTTCTCTCCTATGATGGATTCAAGTATCATCGTTGTATTACTTATAGGGGAAAAAAAAAAAAAAGCAACAAACAAAACCAGTTACTAAAATAAAGAAAAAAATGTGATTTTTGTATTTGCATCCCTTTTTAAGTTGCTTATTTACAATTTTAATTTTCTGTATATTTTTTTAATATTGACAGTCTACTTATGCACCTGGAAAATGCACATTTTATTTGTTTTATGTCCTACCACACCTGAAAACATACAAATATATGTATAGTTTCATTGCTCTTACACTGACATCCTGTTTTGCCATTTTTTAAGTTAACAGATGTACGTGTAGGAGGAGACAGAGGAAATACATGTTATCAATAAAATAGATATTCAAAGAGAGCTTTGCATTGTATCCAAAAGATATATATAATTGTGAACACTAGTACAGAGTGAAAGAAAAATTACTAATTAAGCTTCTAGTTTGCGAAGTACATATTTGAAAAATGAAGAATTGGTTAAATGAAGATTGAAAATCGCAATAAACAAATAGCAAAAGATATTTGAATGAAAAAAAAAGGACAGATTAAAAAAGGTGTGTCATGGACATGGAAAGTGGGAGGAAAAATGAAAGTAACTATAAAACAAGTTCAACTGGACTGTGTGAAAGAAGCTAAAAGAAGGTGTTTGGCCAATTTAGAAAAAAAAGAATAAGAAAGGAAGTACTGGGGCATCTTTTCAGTAAAGACAGCCTGGAGTCTGAAGCTAATTGAGGTTTATGACTTGAATCTAAATGAACACTTTGCACCAGTTTTCCATAAGGATTATAGTATCCAATGCAGTGTTAAAGGTGTGAGGGCAAATAGTTTGAGAATATTGAAAATAAAATGACATCAACAGCAAGATTAAAACGCAGAGGATTTTACATCTTTTGACTACATCACATAATCTCCATCCCAGCACACTAAAAGAACCGAATATAATTTTAAATCGCATATTAAGGCTATTAATAAATCTATCAAATCAGGAACTAGGCACAAAATTAGTCAACAGCAAGGATAGTAATAACAGCTGAATAAAGCAAATGTGGTCCAGGCAGCTGTTATGTGTCATAATGTGACCTTAGTAATAGGCAAGTCTCAGGTACATTGCGTGCAGAAACATTAATTATAAATATAGAAGTAAACAGAAAAAAGGATTAAATATTATGTTGGTTTTTCATTGCTATATTATGACAGAATAATCAGGCATCTTTGATAAACTAATCTGCTTAATTAAGAAAGTGCACGTCTATTCTAACAGTTCTTAATTACTTACTATGATATCATGTGGGAATTATTAGCTGTTTATGGGAAGGTGGAATTGCTAGAAGAGGACGATGTCATAGAGACAACAGACATTTCTGTCACCATTAGGTTGGCAGGTCATTATCAGAGTTTCATGCAGACCAGTCTTGGTGGCAGACCCCTGAGAGCTTCGCGCCTCCAGGAGGTCTGGCTGCCAGGGGTCAGGGACTGCTTAGACACAGCCCATCTGAGGGCTGTTCCTTTTCCTTTGGTGGCCTCGGGCAGCCCAGCAACCACTGGATTGTGTCTGGGTGCCCTCACCAGACCTGCTTGCCTCAGTTGTGTACTGTGACATGGGGCCCCTGTGAGGAAGCCACTGCCTCTGCTGGCTGTGTTCATGGAATCATAGAATAATTTCAGTTGGAAGGGACCTGAAAGATCCTCTAGTTCCAACCCCCCTGCCACAGGCAGGGACACCTCCCATTAGACCAGGTTACTGCAAGGCCCATCCAGCCTGGCCTTAAACACCTCCAGTGATGGAGCTTCCACAGCTTCCCTGGGCAGCCTGTTCCAGTGTCTCACCACCCTCACAGTAAAGAGTTTCTTCCTGATGTCTAATCTAAATCTACCCTTGTTCAGTTTAAAACCGTTACCCCTTGTCCCAAACACGTGTTACAGTGTTTGGCTCCAGTCTCACCTTATTTTGCAGAGCAGTCAGTCCCCACTGCTCCCTGACCCCTGGCAACAATTCCCATATTCCTAGAGTGCAGAGCCCTGATCTGCTGCTTATCTCTTCAGCCCTCATCTGGATCAGCCAAACCTGACATCAGGATGAAATTCACCATCAGTTTTTTCCCTGCCTTTGAGAACCCACTGGTATAATCCATTACCGATGCTGGTCCCTCTAGCATTTGCAGTAGAAAATCATCACAAACACAGTTGAAAGTAATTGTTTATGCAGGCTAGGTTATTACAGTGTACAAATTTGTCAAAGTAAAGCTGTTAAGTATTTGAAAAGTATTTTTGCTTTGGTGCGTATTAAAATTAAAAAAAAAAAAAAAAGAGGGAGGTAAAACCACAAACAGATACATTATGAAAAATGTTAAGTTGCAGGATTCAGTGACCCAAAGATTGAGCTTTGAATTTTAGATATTACCCTGGGAATTTAAATAAGGACTTGATATTAAAAATTGCATAAAATAAATAAAAACATCAATAAATCAGACATAGCTAGAGTTGTGCTTTAATCTCAGCATTCTGGTAACTTTATAATTTTTCTTAGTGAAAAATTTTTTTTTAGTGACTTGATGAATTATGAAAGTCTGTTGGCTTCTAAATAATAGCAATGTTCTATCAAACAGCGTACTGTGATTGTAAGGATTAGATAAATTTCACAGGTGAATTTTAGTCACTACAGGTGCAGATAAAATTTGAATCTATTACTATATCAGGAAAAGATCCCAAAGATAACCAACTAATGCAACCTGAATCAAGCCGATATTTAATGCTTTATGAGATATTGGTCTAGAACTGATGTGTATTTAGAAGGCTGAAATATTTTCCACGTTCATTAAGCTAACAGGAAACTGACCGCTTATGATACAAAACCTAAGGTCTCTATAAAAGACAAGAAATTCACATCCTCCACTAGTTTTATTCTTTTCCCCCATGCTGTAACTGCATTGAAATAGAGCTGGGGTTAGAGAAATGGAAGAGTAACCATTCTCCGAAATAGTGGAAATTTTGAAGAGGTCGTGGTTGAATTAGGCTGATGTGATCACTGACACTGAATTTGCGGAAAAGGCAATAGGGCAGTGGCTTAGTAAGGGGAAAAGAATGAATATGGAAGAAGGAAAGCATGAACGATCAAAAATAATTAATTGTGAGTAAAGACACAGGACTATTCCTTCCAGTTTGTGCTATAAAATTAAGACAAACATCAGTAGTATTTTAGGTTGCTTTGAGCAAGACTGTATTAATTCCTCAGTCATCCAGAGCCTCTTTTGGGACACAGTAAAATATGCCATTTGAAATGCTGTCTCAGTTCTACATAAAGTATGAAAACCTACTTATGCTTTGAATATAAGATGTTTAAAAGGCCAGGTATGATTTTTTTTCCAGGGAAAATTTCACATCAAACCATTTTTCAAGCAACAACTTCCTTGTAAAGGTCTATCTTTGACTTTCTCTCACTACAACATATGTTGGAGAAAAGTATGTGGAGTGTAGCTTAGCAAATATGCAAAAAAATGTAAAAGCTTAATCATCTAAATTTGTGTATGCTTTTACTTGGAGCATGCCTGCAATTCAAACAGTTGCCTTTCTTATCAACAATATTTATAAAAATGAATTCTGGAGAGTTCTGTAGCCTACCTACTATCATTCTACTCCCAAAATCATTCAGCTGAAAACAAGCAGAGATTATTTCCTAGACTGCAGTATTTGGCGAGTAGCAACTACCTCAGAGAAATTACATTTTGTTGATGTATTGTAGCAATACCTCATCAGGGCAAATCCATTGAAGCATCATTCTGGAGACAGCTATTCCATATGGCCTTTTTCTTACTGCCGTTTAACATTCTCATTTTTTCATAAGAGAGGTAGATGGAAAAATACAGAAAGCACATTTGTCTAGTTGCAAAAGTGTCATCCCTTCAAGACCTTTTTGGCAACTTTTTTTTTTTTTTTTTTTAGTATTTTCAGTAAAATTGTGCTTCATATAACAAAATAAGTATTGTAATAATGAGAACAAGTGGGCACTGAAGAAGGCATAAAAATCAAAATGGTCCCCCAAAACTGAGTGATATTTGGGGGATGTGCACAGAGGGAAAACATACAAAAGGTTTTGTGGAATAATTTGTATGCAATCATAGACTCATGTAGGTTTGAAAAGACCTTTTATGATCATCAAGTCCAACCATAAACCTAACACTGCCAAGTCCACCACTAAACCATGTCCCTAAGCACCATGTCTACACATCTCTTAAATCCCTCCAGGGATGGTGACAATTCTGTGCCAGCAGTTAAAATGACTGTGGTAGAGCTAAGAGCTTTTAATTTTTCTGGTCAATGACTTTTCTCTAATTTTCTTTAGTTTGTGCTAAATAACTCCTACACAAGAAGATTGGCTCCTAAGCAAGAGAAATATATTTTCTCTGAAAAGCCAATAGAAGTTGTAAAAGGCAGGGAAATATTTTTTTCTTCGTGATGATCCTCACTTTATCAAATAAGACAGTTTAATCAAAAATAATCACAGGTCTTATTCAAATCAGTTAATTGTATTAACCACCTCATCTTAACACCAATACAAACCATGTTGTACATTTTCTATCAACAGTTAGTCCCAGGTATCTTTCCCTTCCAAAATTCATTATTTCAGTAGCCCTTATTGAGACAGGAAAAGGGCAGGAAGAGGTATAGCTATGAACAATGATTTTATTCACTACATACTGTAATGCACAAGAGGAATAATCCATTCTTTCCTAGAAACTAACCTTGTTGGTACAGCATAGCATCATCAAAATTGTGACTACCTAAGGCCCAGCCCCAGTAATATCTTAAGGCATTGTGGTCCTGTCTGTTTTCAGACCCTCTGACACAATATCACAACCCTAAAAGTTTAGGGAGAAAGTACATAGCTGTTCTTTTTGGAACAATCTAATCATGTATTAACTTGCCATTAGCAATCAGTCTCCAAAAATGCTTCATACCTGCTAAAAATGTGTACCGTTTATGAGAACCTGAAGCCACTGGCTAAAAAAACCCACTATAGCCTTGTGGGGAAAATACATTTTCCAGATCATTATTCCTGACGACTTCCAAAAATTTATCACTCAAGTCAGGAAAAAATACACTATATAAGCCTCCTGCACAAATACAAACTGCTTTAGATAGGACATATATATATAGTAAGCATGCTCTGCTATTCTTTCAGTAAAGATACAGTGCTTTTCACCTTAATAAATCTTCTTGGGTAGCAACAAGATATAACAGATAGAGTTATTCTGCCAGACATAAAAATAGTGTGAGGACTGAAAATCTATGCATTCTGTAATTTATGATCTGCTGCCTAGCAGCAGCCTGGATGCTTCAAGAAGATATTGCTGTCTCAAGGTACTTTACAACTTTAGACAGATTTCTTGAACTTCATAAAAAGTTTGAGTGTCTGCCCCTCAGAGAGCAGCATTTCTTTAGGGTATTTGCATGTTCTCATCCTTAAAATTTTCCTTCTCATGTTTAACAGCCTTTTAGCATAAGATTTATAGAAAACTGCTCATACTTTTTTTTTTTTTTCCCTGGGATTTCATAGCAAATGGAGGAGGAAAATAAGCCCTGGGTATGTTATTTAAATTGGCTTTTTTTTATGTCTTCTTGGTGACTTTTTCAAAACTGGTGTGGGATCTTGTGAGATATGGGAAAAAACTGCAAAGCAACATAATGATTCATCATGGAAAGCAGAAGAGAGTTCATCCTGCATAGATGATGAAAACAGTAGACTTGAGTTTTCAACAAGTGCTTCACACACATATTTTCTATTAAGTGTTTCTTAAACAACTACTCTAATTCTTCACCACTCTAAATATAAACTAACAAAAATGGTGCTCCCAGGATATCTAGGTTTTAGTACTTGGTACGTTCAAGGAGAATATAGCAATGACATTTTTACATTTACCAGGGTGGCTGTAATAACTGCAATTTTCATGAAATGATCAGCTGACAGTAAGTCAGAAAAAAATGAAAACAGGTCTGTCTCCTATCTCAAGGAGAACAGAAGGGTAGGAGGAAGTCATTAAGTTCAAAATGATCGCCTTTAAAGCTGTGTGTTATCTAGTATATACCAGAAGGCACTTGAAAAATACCAGGACAGTATTTCAAAAGGAGGTAAAAACGTGCAGTGATGAGTTTGTACTGACAAGGAACTGACCAAAGTCATGACCTTGTTCATAGGAACTCTTACAGACACGTGTAAGACAAGAAATAGCACATAAGGCTGACCTTCTGTGCAAAGTGGATGTTAACCCACATAACCCCATATTAAGTCGTTTCTTCAGGTTTGTTTCTCAAAGGATGCACATACACACATGTATGCATATATTCACACACACAAGAACCATTTCTGATCTGATAAGAAACAGTCCTTATGGTTTTAAATCTTGAACGTCAGGGTGTTTTGCATCTTTGCAACAGATGAAAGGAGAAAGAGATGTAGTTCTCCATTTCATAGCACAAAATATCAGCAGAGAAAGCAGAAGAACATTTTGTGACAGTTTAATTTTGCTGCACGAGTGTGAAAATGGTGTGAGAAGGAACTGACTCATGTATTTTTTGCAAAAACCCATCTTGTAAAAATTCAAACAATGACACAAACTTACAGAACTGGTCTACAGAAGTAGCCTTGCGGAGGTTTTTTGGACTGGAGCCAAAAAAACACAAGATACTTAAGGGGGAGTGCGGGGGGGGAGGACCTGTGTACTCTGCAAGGTGCTCACTGTCTTGGGCCATGTAGGATTGCATACCTGCACAAGAGAAGGCAGGCTATGATCAAGATTAGACCTTTAGAAACAAAATGCTGATTTCAGAAAATAAATATTTTCTGTACAATTCCACCTAAAGTTAATTGTACTTATCTTGTTAGTTCATGACCTACCCGCACAGTAAAGAAACCGAAGGTATTTTAGTACATCCTACAAAATCTTTTATCTCTGCTTTCCCTGGTTCTTCCATAGGTAGCTAGACCCTGAGCTAGTGGGAAGCTAGTGTGCCCACTACTTTGACTCCTCTGAAGCAACATTCTTATCTCTTTTAAGAAAAAGAGTACAAAGGTAAAACAACAAGTTTTCAAAATCTCAAAAATGTTTTGCATATCTGAAAATTCTATCTTAGGACACCTCTGGAGAGAGCTAGAACAAGTTCCTGTGCCTTTCCCACTATAATAGAAAGTTTAAGTGTCAGAGAAAATTAATTCAGTTGCATAAATTTTGCACAGTAAATATTGAAACTTTTTGTAAATAAACAAACAAACAAGCCTAGAAGTGTATTTCAGAATAAGAAGAAGTGTTGACTAAAATTGTCTTACTGTAACCAACAATTTCTATTACTGTTCAGGGGAGTTACAATTTCAGTATCTTGTCTATCTGTTCTCTTTTCAGGTTAGATTCTTTGGCTTGATTATACTTTTAGCATAGTAGGTGGGGTGACTCCTAAGAAATCTAATGGAGACACTTATAACACTGTATAATAACTTTGTGTAAAAGTTTTGCATCTATGAATTGGCACTAGAGATTATCACAGAATGATAGGGGTTGGAAGGGACCTTCAGAGATCATGTAGTTCAACTCCCCTGCCAAAGCAGGGTCACCTACCGCAGGTTGCACAGGAATGCATCCAGGCGGGTTTTGAATATCTCCAGAGAAGAGATGCCCCTCTGGGCAGCCCGTTCCAGTCCTCTGTCACCCTCAAAGTTAAGTTTTTCCTTATGTTCAGGTGGAATTTCCTGTGTTCCAGTTTTTGCTCGTTGCCCCTTATCCTGTTGCTGAGCTCCACTGAAAAGAGTCTGACCCCATCCTCTTGACTCCCACTTTAGATATTGATAAGCATTGACGAGATCCCCTCTCAATCTTCTCTTCTCCAGGCTAAACAGACCCAGGTCTCTCAGCCTTTCCTCATAAGAGAGATGCTCCAGTCCCCTGATCATCTTCGTAGCCCTCTGCTGGACTCTCTCCAGTAGTTCCCTGTCTTTCTTGAATTGGGAACCCCAGAACTGGACACAGTACTCCAGATGCGGCCTCACCAGGGCACAGTAGAGTGGAAGGATAACCTCCCTCGACCTGCTGGCCACACTCTTTAATACACCGCAGGATGCCACTGGCCTTCTTGGCTGCCAGGGCACATTGCTGGCTCATGGTCATCCTGTTGTCCACCAGGACTCCCAGGTCCCTTTCCACAGAGCTGCTCCTCAGCAGGTCAACACCCAACCTGTACTGGTGCATGGGGTTATTCCTCCCTGGGTGCAGGGCCCTACTCTATATGAAAAAAAAGACACGAGGATTGGACATCTTCCATCTTGATCTCGGTCCCCTGGGATATATGGCATTCCCAAGATTCTGCATGTATGCTATATATCCCCTGGGATATACAACATTCCTAAGATTCTGTGTGTCTACTGTACGACATTTGGATATTCCTATAGTGGAAATGGGCACCAGAGAAAGAGACTGTCTCCATCAGAGGACAATGTATTGGAATTCTGTCCTGCCATTCCACTCAACATTCACTTTACTATTATATTCAACAGAAATCAGGACATTGTGTCTTTACCTCTTCACATACTAGTTTTATTCTCATGGGTGCAGTGTGTTAAACTGTAACAGGCTACCTGGTGGGGAGGAGAGGAAATGCAGAGCTGGCTTTGCAGCTCATGCCAGCATGTCAACTTGGAACTCATCCAGGCACCTTCCTCCACGGCACAAACTGCTCTCCTGATCAACTCATCTCATGTGTAAAGACATAATGAGCCAAGATATCCTGTACTCTTTGCACGGGCAGACATAAAGATCTCTTCCCAGGTACACATTTGGCAGTAGGCACAGTGTGAAAGTGGATATTATCATTTTCCATGGCCTGTTTAACAGAGGTTTCCTATCGCTTCATATGGATGACATTTGTAAGTAAATGGACATAGGAAAGAAGAAAACTAAGAGCAGATGATAAAAGTGTTAGAACATATGTTCCAAGAATGCAGCAACCTTTTAGTCTCTGCAAACATATAAAATGATTCAGAATGCCTAGATTGGGGTAGGTTTTTTTAAATAGAAGGAAAGAAAATGTTGTTACAACAAATATTTAGCAAACTGCTGCAATGTACTTAAAATTCTATGAATGCTCAGTTTTAATGCACATAGAGAACGCCTGCAATCAGTTGGATATGGGCCTAATCAATTCCAAAACATTAAAGGTATTTTTTTCTTTTCATTTGCAGCTACAAATTCCTCTGCATATGCTTATGGACTCTGTGAAACAAGGTTGTGCAGTCTCTCTCGTACAAAACATACTTCAAACTTGGCATTAATCAGAAGAAGATTTGCATCAGTTGTGAGTCTTTGTTCTCAGCACTTTCAGCTCCATTAAAATGAAAAATGATGTGAGTATGTACAGTTCCTGACATTGATAATGTTTTACAGTTATCACACATCAAAATACACGCCAGGCACAATTGTGTATAAGAACTACTGAATTATTTTCTAGATAAGGTAGAGTGACAGCTAGTACAAATAACTCACTATTTACATATCTGTCCGACATTGTGATTTTGATTTAGCAAGTTAACATTCCATTACAGACAGGTTTTTTTCCCCCCACAATGCATTACTCTAGTATTTTACCAGAACAATAGATTTCACACTTCAAAGGAATTAGTAGTAAAAAGCTGCATACACTGAAATGGAAATGACTATTTAAACAGAGTGGATCAGGTCTGCAACATCACTGTGCTGATAAAAACTGCCCCATATTTCAATGACATTTTCTACTGAAGAATGGAGATACAGGGAAAAAGAGGAGAACAAGCAGCATAGTTAATGGTAGAGAACTGTAGGGCATGGGGAATATAAACGTAAAGGGTTTGTAAAGAAATAAAGGAGGTAAATGGAAGATAAGAGACAGAAACTTGATGAAAGACAAGCTATAAGGACCCAAGCCAAAATAACAGAGAATGAAAAATCAGAGTGAGGAAGAGAGCAAAACGGTGGTCCAGAGAAAGGAAAATGAGAAAAGTGAGAGGAAACAGCAAAGAGTAATTGGAAAACTAGCAGGGCAGAGGGAGGT
Organism: Charadrius vociferus; assembly: GCF_000708025.1. Classification (NCBI taxonomy): domain Eukaryota; kingdom Metazoa; phylum Chordata; class Aves; order Charadriiformes; family Charadriidae; genus Charadrius; species Charadrius vociferus. The sequence continues at coordinate 6,374,396 of NW_009661371.1, forward strand.
TGGTGGTGTCAGGAAGGCACGGAAAAATTGGGGTAAAAAAGAAACAAGAAGGAATGAGGGGGGTAAGCAGGGGAAACTGGCTATGAGTATGAAGGGGAGAGGAGCAAAGACTGAGATGGGTACAGAAGGCAGGATAGATATACAGAGACTGTGGAAGGGTAACAGATACCTAAGGGAGAAATCAAGGCAAAAAAGAGAGCAAGAGAAAGAAGAGGAGTGTGGAGGGGACTACTATAAAAGAGATGGTAAAGGGTAAGTCAGGATGGTCCTTAGCTTGATTTCAGATTTGCTTTAGACTTCTGCATCTTCTCTGTTGCTTTATTTTTTTTCTTTTTGTTTCTCCTTTTCCCAGTCTAGCAATCACAGATGCAGACTAAACGAATGTGTTTAAATCTGAATGGATAGAAGGTACTTCACGTGACAGCTAACAGGGTTGCTACTTCTAGCAAATGCACAGCAAGTTCTTCCTTTCTCTGTTAACAGCGTGCCAAGATTTTGGTATTTCAAGTTTTGTATGAACAGACTGTTCTCTATATCCAAAATGAGAGAAAAGAGTCGAGGCAGATTCTACTCTGCTCACCAAATCATGTTTCCATTAAATACTCTCCTGAGGTTGGTCAGGTAATGTGTTCAGCATTTAAACCAAACTCACCTTCTGTGAATTTTACATGACTAGAATTCATCACCACAAATCTGCACATTCAAAGTCTGTATGCATTAAATTTGGAGGTTAATTGGGAAAATTACAATCAAAATGAAGGAATAATACGCCTCCAAATGAATGACCACATCTTCATCTATTAAATGTGATAAAAGCATAAGAATACTGTGTTCCCTATGGTGGAATTATGGGTTGTCAAAACGATTAGTTACAGAATCACAGAATGGTCAGGGTTGGAAGGGACCTCTGGAGATCATCTAGTCCAACCCCCCCGCCAGAGCAGGGTCACCTACAACAGGTTGCACAGGACAGCGTCCAGGCGGGTTCTGAATGTCTCCAGAGTGGGAGACTCCACAACCTCTCTGGGCAGCCTGTTCCAGTGCTCCACTACCCTCAAAGTAAAGAAGTTCCTTCTCATGTTAAGATGGAACTTCCTATGTTCAATCTTGTGCCCGTTACCCCTCGTCCTATCACTGGGCACCACTGAAAAAAGACTGCTGCCATCCACCTGGCACCCTCCCTTTAAGTATTTGTAAGCGTTAATAAGATCCCCCCTCAATCTTCTTTTCTCTAGACTAAAGAGACCCAAGTCCTCATATGAGAGATGTTCTAATCCCCTCATCATCTTTGTGGCCCGTTGCTGGACCATCTACAGCAGATCCCTGTCTTTCTTGAACTGGGGAGCCCAGAACTGGACACAGTATTCCAGATGTGGCCTCACCAGGGCAGAGTAGAGGGGGAGGATGACCTCCCTCAACCTGCTGGCCACACTATCCTTGATGCACCCCAGGATGCCATTTGCCTTCTTGGCCGCCAGGGCACATTGCTGGCTCATGGTCATCCTGTTGTCCACCAGGACTCCCAGGTCCCTCTCCACAGAGCTGCTCTCCAGGAGGTCAGCCCCCAACCTGTACTGGTGCATGGGGTTATTCCTCCCCAGATGCAGTACCCTACACTTACCTATGTTGAATTTCATCAGGTTTCTCTCTGCCCAACTCTCCACCCTGTCCAGGTCACGCTGTAAAGCAGCACAGCCTTCTGGCGTGTCAGCCACCCCTCCCAGTTTTGTGTCTTCAGCAAACTTGCTGGTGGTACACTCTATCCCTTCATCCAGATCGTTGATGAATATAGTTACAAATATACAAGTCAAACCATAAGTTTAGTCATTTCTCAATATAGCCAGTGTGTTCTATTTACTTTTAATTAAAATATTATCCCGGAAATTGACTTACTCAGTGTTGTATTGTTGATAGGATTTGTAATAACTCATCTTTTTTGATTTGTATTCTAAAATACACCTGGTGCAGTTACAATTCCTAATTGCTCTGACATTATTTTAGTTTAGTTTAGTTTACATTCTAGGTTGCAAAACTATGGTGTTTTCAGCATGATAGAATCCATTTAATACATTACAATAGTTTGTAAGTTGTCTTTTGTTATTCATCAACTAAGAAGTTTAATGTGAAAATGAGCTACACAGTAGGAGCAGCCCACTCAGGGTGCCCTTGTGGATAATCTTGTCTTCCCCGTGTTGCTTTGCTTCACAACACAACCTCCCTCTTTGTAGGCCAGCTATACTGAAGACCAACATTTATTTATTGTCCTTAAGTCCTTTCTTGAAGTACTCAGGTTCATTTCACCTTTGTTGGTCTGTCTTCTAGCTGTGTGTTTTCAGGAAACTACTGAAGCGCATGTTCAACTTAACGCAGTTAAGTATTAGGTGTTTTGGCTATGTAGGCATGTAGAGAAAGAGCTTTGCTGAATAGGGATTGATCTATGCATACACTTAGAATTAAGCTCCTCATGGAATCAAAGCTTCTTCTTTATTGTAAAAGGATTTTTACAGATTGTGATGGCACTTTATTACAAGATAAATATAACAGGTAGGCTTGTGTTACATGTGACAAGAATATTTTATCATGGTTTATACTTAATATGGTGAAAGCATATTGCTGTTTCAACTTTAGGGCTGGACTTTTAGTTCAATACAGTAAAAAACACTGGACAGCCACTCTTCAACTTTGATTTGGTTTTGATTAGTGTCTATACAAAGGAGGGTTAATAAAACCCACAAATATATGATGAAATAGTATTATCAAAAGAAACCTAGCACTCAGAAGTGAAGGCAGTCCAGAAATAAATTTACCAATGTCGCCCTAATTTGTATTCTTCAAGTGTCAAAACATCTATAAAGGCTTTAATTCAATCAACACATTGGGGTATTTTCCACATAGTTCCTGGTCCAGTAAGTACCATTCTTGCTTTTCATAGGCTATAATGTGCCTAGAGACAAAGCTACTCACATGAATGAAACATGTTGTCTCATTTGTGGGAGCTGGTAAAGATCTTTGTTCTCCTAACCCTCTTATTCATACAGCCTGAGTCAATAGACCAAATGAAGACTATGAAGTAAGTATTAGGGACGTTCAGGATATTTGGGTTGTATCAGCAAATGTGAATCTGTCTGAAAAGTCACTCTAAAAGTCTGCTTCACAGATTCTTATAACAATATCGGTTAGAAGAATATTTTCTTTCTGAGTGACAACTATACACATTTAGCTTGGTCTCTCAGGAGACCTGCGTTGAACTGTATTCTGAAGTCAGGTTTCAGAGAAGCCAAAATGTGTAAGTAAAATAAGTACTATCTCCATCCAGATATTCTTTTTTCTTATAACCTTTCCCAAGTTACATGTCAATATAATACCAGAAAAATTTTATCTAAGACATTACAATGTGTATCCAGTATACTTCACATTTATTCCAATAAAAAAAAAAAGGCAATTAGTTTTTCCAAGAAATCGACAGACTCTTCAAAAAAATTACTTTTTCTACCATGTGAATTTTGGGGAACATTTGTTTTTTTGGTCTTCCATTTTAAATACGGGAACTTTGTCTCAAATGTTAAATATACTTGCATAAACACTCACTTCAGACTGAGGAGAAATTAACCCAATTCATTCAGAATGCTAGTTAAAGAGAAGCAATTACTCAGAATTCAACTGCTTGTCGTGGTGCAGAGACCTGCAAAATTCCCAGATGCATAAATCTGTGTATAAATCGATTTCCGAATAATTAAAAAGCTCTGTATTTTAGCCAAAACCCTCTGGGACAAGTTTGAGCCAAGAACAATATTTGTTTTTTGGGTAAGTTCCTGGCAGCTTTTTGTAAGGAAAATTTTAACTGCTGGTTTACTACTCTGTTTTAGTTGTGGGTTTCACATGGTAGGGATTAACTCATAAGAAACAATGCATATTAAAAAAACCCACTTTATTATTTGCCTTATCTAGGTGATTTCAAGGCAATCTATGGACTGCATGTCTCAATATTCAGCCATTCATAAGCTTTTGATACTTAAAACCAGTAAGATACGAGACTTAATTTGTCAAGAATAATTCTTGCTTTACAGCTGATGCGTCTCCCCAGGCTCAGAAATACGCCGCTACATTGAAATATTGTCCCCGGGTTCCTAAGGAAAGGGAGCAGGATGCAAAGCCAGGCTGCAGTGCCATTAGTTAAACAGCCTGGTGCCATGCAGACGGCTTGTTTCAGTAGGATGCACCAAAGCTCTGACATGAGCACATCTTCCCCAGATGCGGCCAGTGAAGGCCTTTCAACCTTAAAGCACTGATGTTTTCTGTATAAGAAAAATAATTCAAGCACAACTCTTTTAAGTTAGATCTCTTTTAAATTGGACTACGTGCTCGGAAAGCAGTTTACAGCAAGTGCTTTCAGCATATTCATAGCTGCCTATATTCCTTCCTTCAGGTAGTTTCATAGAGGACAGTGGCCAGCATCGTTCATAATGTTCAAGAATAGCATAAAGGTGTTCACTGATATTATGTTGCTCTGTGTCTGCCAAAACGTGGTAAGATTTGTTCTGTCTTAGTGGCCATAGTCAGCCTGGAGCAGGGTGGATATAGTATGTGCAAAATATTGTGAGACTGAAGGATGAAGAGATGGAGTACAGGCCACATTTCTAAAGCTTACATCTGGACCTTTGAACTAGAAAACGCTGTGGACTTTTTTTTCAGGGCTATGTCTCAGCCCAGTGAGGAACCTGATTAGGACTTTGAGAGAGTAATTGTCATGATTTTTTCTGTAATACGGTTCAAATTCGAACTAGTGTTATCAACGTCTCTGTTCAGCTAGCTCTGTGAATCCAAAGGTCAAATTCCAGAATTTTAATCTGAAGGTTAACTTATCCAGAAAACCAGCAATGACTATTTAGACACACCTGGAATACTGTGTTCAGTATTATATATATAATATACTAGTATAATATAGTATAATACTGTGTTCAGTATGTTTCAGTATTTAAAGGGTGGTTACAAAGACGATGGAGACTCCCTTTTTACAAGGAGTCACATGGAAAAGATGAGGGTTGATGGGTACAAGTTACTTCAGGGTAGATTCCAATTAGACACAAGAGGAAAGTTTTTCGCAGTGAGAACAATCAGTCACTGAAATAACCTCCCCAGGAAAGTGGTAGATTCCCCATCATTGGACACTTTTAAGATTCAGCTGGACAGGATACTGGGCCATCTTCTCTAGACCATGCTTTTGCCAAGGAAGGTTGGACCAGATGATCCTTCCAACCTGGTATTCTATGATTCTAAACTCTTTGCTATCCAAGTTGCCAAAAAGGAGATTCACAGTGAGATTTTTATATCCCCTCTGGATCAATTGTGTAAAACAGCGTGACCAGCTTTAAGATTCCTTATCAGAATCTTATAAGACCCTCTGGCATAGATTTTGAGGTGGATAAAAAATGGATAAAAGAGATGGACTTACAAAAAAAAAAAAAAGGTCAAATCAGGGACTCAATCTTGAAAAGAATGTGCAGCAGCAGAGAAAAATATCTCTCCAACTCCCATTATTGATTAACCAAATGAGTATATTTAAATTGCTGCAGAATGGCTAATCTTAATTAAGACAATGCATACATCAGCTTTTGTTAGTTAACCCTCTTTCATGCTTATTGTGTTCCTAAAGATCAATAAATAATCCTTTGCTTTGAAAACACTATCCAGAATCCCTGCCGTTTCAAAGTCATTACAAGTCCCTGAGTAAAGCCCGTAGTAAGGAATCAAACCAGGTTTTATTTTCCAAGTTAATCCCATACAAAATCACCGTGTCCTGTAGCTTGATCAGTCTAAGTGACCAGTATGGACAATCAACCATTTCTGTTTCGATACACAGGATTTGGAAAGGAATCTACAGAACAGAAAGAGGGCAGAGCAGTTGTTCTAATCTCGCTATAGAAATTTTATCCCTGAATGTGGTTTCATGGGTGAGATAAACAACTGAAGTTACTAAATGAATATTTTGTCCAGTTATTTTCTATTTTGTCTCTTAATTGATGCATGCACACTATACCCAACTTTAACTTAATATTTGGTCTCTAAAACATTCTGATGTTCTATCAATGTAGTATTAGTATCAAGTAATCATTAATTAACCTTCCTATAAGCAAATTAACCTTATAAAGAGACTGGGTTTGCATGCTGTATTTCAGCTCTGCATGTGATAGATCTACAGAAAACAAAAAAATTGGAGTGTCAAAATACTAGAAGGTTTAAGAAATTTACACTTCTCTTCTGCAATCTCCCAAAAAGTTTTAATTACACTGAAAAACAATTAAACTTCATTCTGTAGGAGATTTTTCCTTTACTTTTCACCATTTTATTTTAGCTGAGATACTAAGCCTCTCTTTTGGTGAAAGTTACCACATTGATATTCCTTGCAGTTTTATAGTGCATTAGGAATTTTCATCTTCTCTGAATATATTTCACCTCAAAATCCTGAGCCTTCAAATGTGCTACAGTTCCTAAGGAGCTTAAAGAAGTCGCAGACTAGTGTAGATACAAAACACTGGCTGAGAGATGATGCCACCCTCCACAGCATGATTACCGAGGTACCTGTGGCTGCTTGTTTAATTCAGTGGTGGTCTCCCCTCCTCTCGCAGAAGGGCTGTGAGACAACCTTCTGCTCTGCTCTGGCATTGTGTGCTCAGAAGAGAAGACCTTCATTTCTTTATTAGAGTAACAGCAGCAGAATCTACTGCAAATTACAAGTTGTGAGCACTATTATACTGGCAGGAGCGTGTAGACTTTGATTCTTTTCAGCTCTGCAGGTTATGTATCATCACGTTGTTCTGTTCATAGGTTGGTGGGGTTTTTTTTAAGAACAGTTTTGTTCAGAAAAGCTCTGTGGGATTTGGATAATCTTTATGCCATATAAATGTAAGATAATACTAATCTGTTTTTTAAAGCCACATGCAGGGCTTACTCTTGATCCCATTGAAGTCAATGGGATTTTGCCATGCTTTGGTGCGACTAGAAGGGGGCTCATAGTGAGCAGGGAAAAATGATTTAAAATGTTTAAGGGTTATTTTAAAGTTAAACGCTGCTACCTCATGGCAAAAAGCCATTTTAACTACAAGAAAGTCTCTGTACATCATATCCTGAAACACCAAACTCTGAACCATCTGCCTTTAGGAAGCCTGTCTTGCAGAGGGCGAGGTAAATAAGGAAGGTCATTCATTTGGAGAACAGGGCGGTCAGGAAGCTGAGGTTTCTGTGTCAGCCTCGGAGCACATACTAGGTCTTTGAATAATCAGGTTTGTTGAAATCAAAAAAGATACCCAGACACATACCCTTTAGGTACCTAACTTGTGCTCACTGATATGGCCATCTCAAGACCTTGTGGATCTAGGTCTTCAATCCAATGCAAGTACTAAAGAATGAACTATTTGGGACAGTGTTTGAATATATTAGTAACTTAAACACTGCCCTAGCACCATTGGGTATCCTCAATAAGGAAGAACACAGCTTGCTGAATCAGAAACAGCTTTTTTACCCATACTCATTTTAGGTCTCCTCATTATTCGTAAAGTTGACAAGTGCTAAGGGAGGGGGCTCTTGCCTACCTTTTCTGCAACAAATGAAGTTGCAATTCAGTGTACATTTTCTTTTCACAGAGACAGTTATGAACTGTAATCAGACTCTGTCTTCCTATCCAGTAAATACAGGAAGAAGCCCCGAGGAAGAGGTACAGAATTACATTTAAACAGGGAGAGGAAAATAAACATTCATACAGAGTTCTTTCCAGTGTTTCACTTCGCAGTCTTGATGTGTTCTTTAAATGAAGTTTGTCTACAGTCATCTATGTTACAAACCACTATACTGAAAGTTTGGATTCTTTCATGTACTGTATTGGCATCTATGTTTCATTACTATGTTTGCAACTTTTAAAACCACTGCAGAAATCTTTTCTACTTCATCAGATAGAACTACTAACAACAGTAGTAAAGTTTAATGTTTTTGCAGTAGTAGACGGTTTACTGTAAACCAGTCATAAAAAGGAGGTGGGAAACTACTTATCCATACAGTAAAAATATTCTTTTGGAGCAGAGGAATGACAACTCTGGAAATTCAGGTTACATTCAGGTTTGGGATGCGAATACTGAATGCGTTAATGAGCCTTTCTGCTCCTTCTAACCCAAATTCTGGCCTTTCTGAACATTTTTTCCTTTGCTGATTTCTTACTCCAGTCTCACTATCTCTCTCCATCTCTGAATCGCTGTATTTGGCCCCTCCTATTCCTGCTTTCTAACCTGAGCATCTCATGCAGTAGAACAGCTCTTCCCTTCCAAGCCCTGGTTATTCACAGCCACTGTTTTGCACTAAACCATTAAAGTACTACGTATTTTTTTTGTGTCAATTTGAGCCTTGTTTCCTCACTTGCATTTGTCTCTCCTCTGCTTCTGACTTTTCTTCCTTTTGGCTGTACAACAAAAGTGCTTTTCTCCAGCAAATCTTAAGGACAGAAGTAAAAGTAGAGAATACACCTCCTTGTTCTAATTCAGGTGCCAAACAACATGGTGTGCTACAGGAATCAGAAGATAAAACTTTGACAGAAATCTTGCTCAGCACCTGCATTCTTGAACAACAGCTTGTTCATTATGGACAAAGGTTCATGTAAGGTTAAACATGTCTTTAAACAATATGTTTATAAAAAGTTATTTTTAGACTAAAAGTTTATTTTTGAAAAAAATTAGAAGTTGCATAATAATCTTTTAAGAGTTAGGCTTATAAAGTACAACAGAACAGTAGTTTTACAAATTCATGCAAAGAAATGACCTTTCACCAAAAATACAGACAGACAGAAGTTAGATGGATTAAAATACAAATGAGTTCTCCAATCAATTCTCTACTTAAATCTTTGCAAGAAAGGACCCATAACCAAACAGAAATTAAAAGACTTCCTAAATGGTTTACGTTTGATTTCCAGCTCACTCTGACCTCAATTTTTGAAATATACATTTCACTATTTCTTCATAAAAGTATTCCCTTTTACCTACAGGGAAACTCTATCTATCATCACTCAAAAAAAATAGAGATATTCCAGAACACCTCTGAAATTAGAACTTATATATTTAAGGAATGTTGTGCCTATTTTCAAGACAAGAAGTATCTGTTTTGTCATTATTTCCACAGACTGCACATATTTGCCTGTACTGAAGTTCAAGCTTGTAAAATAACAGCTCACATCTAAAGATCACAGTAAAACCTGGATAATGCAAAAACACAAATCATATGACAACATGCTATTAAGCAACAAGAGTTTGTTTGCTTCTTACCTGAAGTACCCCTACAGAAAGCAAAATGGTCTTCTCACATGGTGCCAGTAAGTTCAAATGCAAGTTTGTAGGTTTTTTCCCACTTCTGCCATGACAGGTGTATTTAATGAGGACAAAATTAATAGTCTAACCAAATTTATTATCTTTAGAAAGACAACCATGACTGCAGATCCACCATCATGCTCCCTCAGAATGAACAGAAAGAGTTTCAGGCTGAAAATATCTCTCCCTCTGAAAACTTCTCACATTTTCTGGAATGATGTGGTAACACCAATAATTGATCCAGATGAAGCCTGTTTCTGTTAAGGTTTGAATAAAAACAGCTGTGCTATCTCAGCTTTCACATTTCTGTGACAGAGGACAGGGTCACCTGTGGCTGTGACCTTTCACACATCAGAGAAACTGGTTGACAGCACTGATCAGAAAAAAGAAACACACCAAAAAAAGAGCAAAAGGAGTTTAAATGTGGTTTCCACTTGCTCTTGAAGTAATGTAGCCAGGTGCCTTCTTATTGCGGCCTTCCAGTCCCTAAAGGGGCCCTACAGGAGAGCTGGGGAAGGGCTTTTTACTAGGGCATGTAGTGATAGGACGAGGGGGAATAGCTTTAAACTGGAAGAGGGCAGGTTTAGATTAAACATTAGGAAGAAGTTTTTCACTTTGAGGGAGGTAAGGCACTGGAACAGGTTGCCCGGAGAGGTTGCTGAAGCCCCATCCCTGGAGGTGTTCAAGGCCAGGCTGGACATGGCCTTGGGCAACCTGGTCTAGTGGGAGGTGTCCCTGCCTATGGCAGGGGGGTTGGAACTCGATGATCTTCAAGGTCCCTTCCAACCTAAACCATTCTATGATTCTATTGGTGACAGCTGTAAGAGTATAGCTTGTCTTCACCTGGGAAAAGGTAGGGAATTCAGCTGTACTGCGTGAGTGAAGGTGTTGGATGCTTTCTATGGAGAAATGACCCATATCAGCCCTTTTCCCTCATGTCACAAGGTCTGGAGGAACTCATGCTTGCAGAAACAAAATGTTTAAAAATGCTCAAAAGTAGATTTTACAGGTCACACTCTGAACCTGAAAAATTGTGAGAGTCTGAAAAACATAGGAGATGAAAATTCTAGAAGTCGAATTCTTGTGTAGTGAGCAATCAGTTTGCACTGATGATGAACCCTTCAAAATTAAATTAACTTTTTTGATATATAGGTTGATTCAGCAGAGTGTAGGAAGAAAAGCAGGGAAGCCACAGTGACAGTCTGAAAAGTTACGATGTCAGATGTTAAGCATTTGTAGCAAAATCTATGAATCAGTTGGGAGAGTTATTGTGACAGGTGTGTTTTGAAGATTTTCCCCTCACATGCAAAAAAGTACTTCCTTAGTTTAGTGAAATAAATACAGATATAGACTTTTGTAACTATTTTAACTTACTTCCCACTCCTTGAAAAAACTTCTGTAAGAATGGATACCACCCTCTGCATCAGATTTGGTGGGGTTTTTTTCTTGTTTTCTATTTTTCTCTTCTGGATCCTCACATGACTTCATATACATATGGATTTATCAGGCATTATTACCTCACTCTTCTGAACAAATCTGAGTAAAACAAAGAGCCTGTCAAATGCACTATAGTATGGAATTTTTCTTCTGACTGCATCTTCCTACCCTATGAACAGGCAGAAATAGTCATTTGTCACAGAAGAATAGAAGAATCCATCTTCATAGCACAAGAACTGAACAAATCTGACCGTGGATTCTCTTGAGAAATCAGAAAGTTCCTTAATTTGCATGGGCTTATTTCCTTACTGCTGTTGGCTCAGATAAAAATGGAAATACTGTAGTACTGTCCGGTCCCTTTTTGTGGACACATTCTTTCATCTTCTTTTCCACACTGCAGCCATCTTTTGTATTAGCTTGAACCTCTGGCAAAATAGAGGTGGTTCCTTAGATTGACATTCTACATACTTTGCAATATAAACTGCAGCATGAAAAAAATATGTGGTGTTTCATTCTTACACAGAGACTTTCCTTTCAAGGCATTTTTTTCTTTATTTCTACACTGATAGGTAAAAAGATACTAATTTACCCAGGGCAGTGGTGGAGTCTCCATCCCTGGAAGTATTCAAGGGTTGTGTAGATATAGTGCTCAGGGACGTGGTTTAGTGGTGAGCTTGTCAGTCTTAGGTTGATGATTCGACTAGATGATTTTACAGGTTTTTTCCAATCTAGGAGATTCTGTGATTCTGTAATTTACATTTTATTAACCAATTTGATCTGTTTCCCATTTACTGATACATCCCTGTTTCCAGCATTGCCACACGCAAACAGAGTAAGAAAAATATCAGCCAAACAAATTCTTTGGACAACACAGCACCATTTATTCTAAGCATTTTATTAACCTATGAAATATTTCATGTCATATTTTAGAGTCAGCAAAAGAATCTGGCAAAGGAAAAATGTTCTAGTTTCCCCCACTTTCTGATAATTCTGAAATTATCATTTTTTCCCTCAACTGGAAGAGCAAGAATTTTGAATTATTGAAATCCCCCTTGAAACAGAAATTTCAGTGCATGGTGGGTTGAGGCCATTTGCTGTCATTGAGACCAGAAACAGCCACTAGGTCCCAGGCATTTCTCCTGAGCTTTCCTGGTGGGTTTATAGGCAGCTTCTCCACAGCTTTTTGTTGCTGAGCAGGAACAATGTTCCTGAAGAAAAAATCATGTTAGTTAAATAATATTCTCTGTTTTCATCTATTAGTCTCATTTTCATTAATCTAATGCTGATGTCAGAATATTTCTCCTCTGTTACAGTGATATCAAAAAACTTATTGCATTAACTCAGAGAACAGCAGGCGTTCTCTACTGAAAGGAAGTAAAAAAAATAAGTGTTTTTATTAATCTGCAATGTCTGGATTTGCTGTGAAAAATATGTTGTTATAAAAACTGAAAATAAAATATTGGGGCATAGTACACTGAATGTATTATATTTGCCTATTTGCAGAAAATAGACAAATTTAGGAGCAGAATAATCACTGATTACCAGGCATATTCAGATTTGTTTTCACTTACTGTCATGGAATTAAAAATAGTTTAGAATATCTCATAATGAAATTAAAGAAGTCAAATCCTGGTGACAGTACTCAGATTAAATTATTGAGAAAGAAAACCAGATAGTCCCGACTTGCTGCCTCCAATGAGGACATTACTGTATCTGATACAGGTCTAAATTAGGGACAGAAACAGACATCATCATCCCTACAAAAAGAATGATAACCTCCAGCCAAGGACTAAGGACTGAAACTGTGTGGGAACTCCACAGGATACAGGCTGCTCCTGTTGCCAGGGGCCAAACCATGTAGATGCAGGCTGAAAAACTGCACATGCAATTTTGGGCCTTGTTTTAGAATTCCAACCTAATGAAAACAAGGTGTCACATCTGCATTTTGATCTCATGGTAGATAATCTGCTATTTTTCAAAGGCAGACAGAACAGAGTATGTAAATTAATCCTTGGTGTCATATTTTTGTGACTTTCTTATTTTAGAAGATAATTTAAATTTAGAAGATATTTGAAATGACTAGTACTGAATCGGGGGGACCTATATAAAACACAGGGAAAACAGGTAGCATAACACAAGTTCTGCTTTCCAAATCAGAATAAACTATGAAGTTTTCTAAAACAAGGTTCTGAAGAAAGACATTCTTAGAATGATGGCTTTTGTTTAGTATCAATAATATTAAAATTTATTTAAAAGAAATCAAGCAATTCCATTAAAATGAAAATATATTACTGATAGAGGTTTCAGATTGTAAAAACTAGGCATTTGCAATAGTTTCTTTAGTTTTGCTCCCTTAAAAAATTTGTCAAAATCTATGTTTTCTTGAAATATTTTGACTTAGTTAAAGTGGCATTTTCCATTCAAAATTTACTACATTTAAGTATTTTTAACACAATTTACCTCCTAGGATTAGAATGAGCTTTCATTGAGAAAGAACAGTACCAAGGAGAAAATGCTTCCAATAAAACATTAAAATGCTCATTTTTTCATTAAATGTATTTCCTGTGTACTACAAAATGACTGTTTCAAACACTGTAGCTTAGAGCTTGATTTCCTAGAGTTTTACTATTCATTGCCTCCCAGGAAGAAATAACGAATTCAGAATAATGTTCAGTAAAAATCTTGCTGCAGTACAATGCAGAAAGTTTGGTAGAAATATAGCAGTACCTTCTGTGTACAATAGCCTCCACTGTCTGGTAAAGGAAAAAAAAAATTATTTTTAAAAATAATAGTGTATATTTTTAAATAGTGCACTACTGCACTCTGCATTCAAGTCTCTGTCAAGGTGAGAAAACAAACAAATTTTTCCATAGATATTGCTAAATAATACTTTAGCTGTACCAGTTCATCGTTTCTCTTACACAGTCCTGTAAAACTTGCTTCTCTCTTGCTTGGCAATTCTGGTAAATAAAAAAAAAAAAAATCCTATAGGATGACACAAGACTATTGTATCTAAGATTACTTATTTTTTGAGTTGGTAACTGATAATTGAGATTAATCTTGTTCACCCTTTACTGTTTGTCAAATGAACCTGTAGTAACAGCCTGTCCACCTACTATTTAAGCCAGAAAAGACAATTCTGCCAAAATGTGCCTGAGCATCCCCAGAAGCAGACCTTGAGCCAAATCATAAGAAAATGGGGGCAAATTGATGAGACTCACCCCTAAAGTTGTTGGAAACGTGCATGCCTGTGATTAACGTCTGCTGCCACTGGATGTCACTGATGTTCCACTTACTCAGCATACATGACTGGAGGTGATCTCGAACAGAAGACCCTCTCCCACGCACATTGAAACACCATTAGTGAAATCTAGCCTAATGAGAAATGTAACGGTTAAAGAGGTATCAGTTGGCTAGTTTAACACCCAAAGATTCATCTCAGTTGGAGAATAATTTACAGGTTCGTTCTGCAGCTGCAGAGGGGGAAATCTCATTTTACTCTGCACCGTTAGCACGTAGCACCACATCATGATATGAGATACTGAGCTGCCCAAGCACTGAATTCCCATTCCCAAAAGCTGCCCGTTGATAAAATGTAGCTGCTTTTGTGAACCTTACTATTTGGTACTATGGGAGGGATAATCCAAAAATAGCTGCAGTATTACATGCGAAGTAAAAATCGGGCTGTTAGAGCCAAAAGAAATATTTTAAATAAATAATTCTCTCCATAAATGTGTCAGAGGAATTCATAGCAGTCCTATTCTGTGATCTCTGACCAGCTTCTGATTTTTCTTGATATTTTTATAGCTTCTATGGAAAAAAGGAACATGATGTCTTTAGGGAAAATTTCTCACATCTTCATTACCTTACAAACAAGAAATGACAAGCTGAGACAGACAAAGGAGCATGAGGTTCTGCCTTCATTTCAAATTCAAACTTACTTCTTTTCTTCTGTTTTGTTCAATTTCCTCTTTCCATTATTGCTTTCCTCAGAGATTTTTTACATTTTTTACTGATACTTTTTGAATTAACCATTCAAGACAGAAGAGTATTACTAAAACCTAAGTTATGGCATACCATAATGACCTCCTATCACTACGCTCACTCAAGACTTATGCAGAAATCTGAATGTTCCTGCCTTGGATTCCAGCTCTTCTCCAAGCCTACCTGAGTTTGTGTTCCAGTTGAGCCAAACCAAAACAACACAAAGCACCAAAAACCATCGCTAATCCTAACCAAATATTTTCACCTCTCAAGACTAGGTGCTGTATTAACCATGGTGTCTACGTGGCTTGAGTTATGTTTGCCTGTACGTACATACAATATTATCTAAAACTATTTTGGTACAATATATGTATTTACCTATCCTCAGATATCTCAAACTCAACATTCTACACATCTGTTTTGTGCAGTACTTCAATCTTGGCAAGAGCCCAGGTTGCAAATTGTTTTTTTCCTGCATCCCAAGAAGCATGACGGTCTTTTCTATATGCAACAGATTCACTGCTCCTTTAATCTGACTTCAGATTATATAAACCAGGCCACCACTAGGAATCTAGGAGTTACTGTGGAAGACAGAAGCATATATCCTCAAAAGCAAAGGATCACTACTTACAATTAGAGATTTTGCAAAAGATAATTTTCATTTTGGAACAACTCTCTGAAACCTGTTCCGGCAGCCAAGACAAAGATGGTAAATCAAATACCATTTCTGTTCAGTGTTATTGTCAGGCTGGTAGATGCACTGATAACTGCTATTATTCTCAACCAGTGGTTTTGTCTGCTTCCATGGTAACAGTGATCATCCACGTGCATTAGAGTTAGAAATATCCCCAAAGTTGACCTGTTACATGCTGGGATCATTATCACAACCCTTTAGAGGCAGATGGGAAAAGTAAATAAATAAAGAAAAAAACAACAGTACAAGACAGACTTTCAAGTATATTGCCTTCTGAAAGATTTTTTGTGCTTTTTCTTTTTTGGTGCGTTTTAATAGAAACAGCAAAGTAATTTCTCTTAGGAGGATGGTCACACATACCCCCTTTCCCTTATGTTAGGTAGAAAGAGAATATAACAGTGACAGTTTCTCTCTTACATAGACTCTCTTGTTTTCCTTTTTTAAATGGTTGGATGGAATCTGGGCTATGTTCCATATTTGTCTCTCAGAAGCCCTTTGTTAGCTTACTGAAAACCATTTCTTCCTCTATGATTGGATGGTTAAGGAAGAGTTATTCAACTCCCTTTCAATTGCCTAAAGAGCTATATTTGTCAGTCCTTCCTTTCACACCTAAGACAGTGGCCAAGAGATCATCTCATTTAAGGGATTTAATACTTTCACCAATCATTTGAACATAACCTATCTGATCTGCTTACTTTCCTTTCCAGGTAAGCACAGCATACAGAACATTTGGAGTTACAGTTTTCTAAATCTCTTGTCCAAACCTCACATTAGTATCTCCAGAATACATCTTGGTATACAGTAATTCAATTTATTTCTGTGTTGTACCCAACGTATTCACAGGGTTACCTAACAAGACAATCAAACACAAATTACACACAGTTTGGAGACACTTCTGGTATGCAGAGCAGAGAAGAATGGACACTGGAACAGGAGCTGAGCCTGGGATACTCCTGAAAGGAAAGGGGTTTAATTGCAACACAGGAAAGACTCAGTAACCAGAATCAGAGTAAAGAAGCTTTTAGTAGAACATAAAGAGAGTTGTATAAGAGTTGCGCAGCTCATGAAGCTTATGGAAAGCTGCTGGACTGTAGAACAAGACTGAGAAGAAGTACCAACTTTCAAGAACTCAGTAGACAGGGAGAGATATATCCTTAACAATTTTTTATTTAATGTCTTACCCAATAAATCTTTATTCTTTCTTCCTATTATTTACTTTTAAAACAATGCTTGAGAAACTGGAAGCATTTTGGCATGCTCACGAGAAGGATAAGTGAGTGTTCTGAATTGCCACCAGTCATGATTTAGGGAGAATCAAATGAAAGAAATTATATTCTGCTCTTTTGTGTGCATTTCTTTTAGTAACTAAGCCTTACTATACAATGTATCTCTGGTCCACTAGTAGCTGGTGAGCATAGTCAGATGTCCACATTGTGTTTTGGGGGGGGTTGGTGGGGTTTTTTGAGAGCAAAGGAATATACAATTTAGAGACTCGTATGTTAATGCCAGAGGAGACTATTAGTATCATCACTTGAATTTCTATCTACCCTGTGGTATAAGAATCACCTGGCCATTTGCACCCTCGTACCCAAGATCTGATAGTGTAGCATGCATTTATCACTGGAAACTAGTGTAGCAACTTAGGTACCACTTCTTAAGACTCTCATTTTTATAAGCATGTCTGAATATAATATAACAAAAGTTAAATTTACACAGTAAAACCCATTTTTACTTCTAATTTTTCAAGAGAAACCTTAAAAGGACTTATCTGTGGGCTTACCACATATCGACCTGGAATAGCAGCCTCTTTCTTTACTGTGATGAAAATATTGTCCTCTTCACTACATTTGGAATCTTCAGTGAAAATACAACTCAATGTGGTGGCATGAAGAATTTTAAATTTAGTTTTCCATTCACAAAGTTCAGGGATTCAGCCACAACTCCTTTTGTCTTTTGTAATTACTCAGATCAGCGGAGTTACAGTAATAAGGGATTTGAATGGTATTGCAGTGGTACAAACCATAAAACCAAATAGAACTGGACATTCGAACAGTTTAAGAGATCGAAATTGTCTATATCCTGTGCCTAACACAGTTATACTTCTTCAATTAAATTCATCGATGTCAGAGAAGTCTTATGTCCTTGTGTAATGGGAAAAGGTAAATAACTTGAAATATCTATATTAGTAAAACCAAGACGAAATTTAAGAAAAGCAAAAAATTAATTCAATCTTGAAGTTACTTTACTAACTATCATAGGCAACCAAATGATAGAATTTAGAGGCATAGTCTTCTGATTTACATAGGAATTCTGAGACACTGTTCAGGCTTTTCTACTAGAGTTGGTGTGTTCACAAAACTGGGGACAAGTTTCCAAAAATAAACTGAAAAGTGTAGCTTACAGGGTCCCACCACATGTATATATGTATTTTGTAAGAGTTTTAGTCTACAGCTTTTGGGGGCAAATCCAATTTACTACATTACTTAGGGTAAATACACATAATGTAATTCCCAAACGAAATCAAATGGAAGATCTGGTCCACAGTCTAGCTAATTTCTGCCTTTGCCTGACAAGTACTTTTTAAGCCTGATCAAGTTAACTTATTTAAAATTTTAACTAAGTAAGTCTTTATCCCAACAAAAATGAAATTTTCCAAAAGGATGTTTTTCACAGTAGAACTCTGAACTAGCTTACAAAAAGATAGCTGAATTGATCCTAGCGTGCAAAAAGCATCTCCCACTTGACCTTCCCAGAAGTCATTCTTTTAGAAAATAATTTTGTGCACCATAGTGGTGTCATTTGAGAACACAAACAAGAAGCAAGTTTGCAAGAGATATATCGGCTGGATCTGAAGTTGATAAAAGGAACTCTTTACCCAGTGTGACAGTGGCTAGGGAATAAGTTACCGTCGCTGCCTTCAGAAAACAGAAACCTGAAAGAAAAATGTTTTATGTTTAACTATAATAACAATAGTTACACCTTTCCATCCTTCTGCTACCATTAATCTTCGTATTTTATTTCTGTGATGCTCCTTTCATTTGGTCATGGCCCTTCAGCTGAACATCTATATTATATTTCTGTCATCTCCCACACATGCAAAACTCCTCCACAGAGGAGACTTTTTGTGCACGTGTGATAACATAGTGTGGTTTCATTATTCCAGCGATTGCAGCAAATGACAAATTTTTATCCTTCATGAAAAATAGCAATAATTTTTAAGAACACAACATAGACCTCTGTTTCTTTAAATACTATACTATACTAAATACTACTAAATGCTACGTGGATGTAAAGAGTTAACTCACATGATAAGCAGAGAGCTTAGGCAGCGTAGAAGTTATCAACTCAACCTATCCATTACCATTGCTCAAATGTGCATTTCTCCAGTGCAGCTGAGTCAATGGCATAGATTGTGTGAGTCCTCCTAATCAATTTCTGTGGTAAATCAATATAAAAGACTTTTATTCAATGAGGAAGGTCAGGTAGGCCATAAAAAAAATGCTAAACAGGTAGGTAAGGAAATACATTTATAATCCTTAATTTAAGGCTTTTCTTTTTCCTTTTGCTAGAGATTCTATGCAGATTGGCCATTATAAGCAGCTAATGAAATACTGCAGCAGCAAGAGAAGAAGCTTCAGGGCTGACATGCATGTCTAAAACAGCTTAAGCTCCCTACACCTCCAAAGAGCAGGTCTCAGCACCTGACTCTTCAACAATCATAAACCTAAGGATCAATGATATTCTAACCCTGTGCTTTGGGAGGAAGATGAAAGATGTGACCAGAGGAGAGCCATAGCACGCTCCAATAAACAGCCCCGCTCTAGAGCTCAGGGGTGGGTGCAGCAGGCATATTCTGCATGGTTCAGATCAACATTCGGAGCACCAAGGCACACAGCTCTCTTCTTTCACAATGTGGGCTGGGAGACAACACAGCCTCTGAGATCATGAGCTCGTCTTGAGTGTACAGAGTCAGTTTCCCTCATACTTATTCTTTCTGAGTTCTTTAATCATAAACTTCCAGTGATAAGAGAGGAATGCCCTATCCCAGTCTTGTTTCTAAGCAGGACTTTGAGCTAAACTTGCTTAGGATGGCGGAGACCCACTTCTTGCATGAGCACTCCAACCACTACTTTGCTCTGTGATAGGACTGCTCCCTCTCCCAGCACCCCAGCATTGAGGAAAGGTGGACTTGTCACTGTGTTCAGTGCAGCCCGTGCTATGATCAAAGCATGTCTAATGGATACAGCTCTTAGGCGGAGTTAGGTCGTTCCCTGTCCTTGATAAGAAGATATGAAATATAGCTAAAAGCCAGGCTATGATCTACTGAACCTAGACACTTAGGAAATGCTTGGGTTCCGCAGCACACAAATCTTCAGTGTAATAGTTATACTAGTTATAAAGCCCAATGCCTGGGGGGAAGGCAAAATGAAAATAAAAATAATAACAAAGAAGCAGCAAAAGATTTAACAGTAGCATAGCTGCCTATTTCAACCTGTCTCTGCCCTAGATCTTTGCAAAAAATTTGCCTCTGGGGATAATTCACAAAAGTTAGGTGAAGGGATTTTAATGATGCAATTCATCCTCAAACCATCACCTTAAAGGATAACAGAATCACAGAATGGTAGGGGTTGGAAGGAACCTTCAGAGATCATCTAGTCCAACCCGATCTTTGAGCAACCTGATCTAGTGGAAAGTGTCCCTGCTTATGTCAGGGAGGTTGGAACTAGATGATCTTTAAGGTCCCTTCCAACTTAAACCATTCTATGATTCTACCCCCCTGCCAAAGCAGGTTCCCCTAGAGCAGGTTGCACAGGAATGCATCCTGGCTGTTTTTGAATATCTCCAGAAGAGACTCCACATCCTCTCTGGGCAGCCTGTTCCAGTCCTCTGTCACCATCGAAGTAAAGAAGTTTTCCCTCATGTTGAGGTGAAATTTCCTGTGTTCCAGTTTGTGCCCGTTGCCCCTTGTCCTGTTGCTGGGATCCACTGCAAAGAGTCTGGCCCTGTCTTCTTGACACCTGCCCTTTAGATATTGATAAGCATTGATGAGATCCCCTCTCAGTCTTCTCGTCTCCAGGCTAAACAGACCCAGGTCTCTCAGCCTTTCCTCATAAGAGAGATGCTCCAGTCCCCTGATCATCTTTGTAGCCATTTTTCCTCCAAATAGGTTTTATCCCTAAGGGAATGCATTTGTAATTTTTTTCTTTTTTTTTTTTTTTCAGTTTCACTAATTGTAGTCTTTAGTCCTTCTCTACTAAAAAAGGTAATTTCAGAAATACAAAATTAAATTCATCATGACATCCGAACAGGGGTTAACCACATTAACTTCCAAAAATAGTAAAAGAAATTGTATCACAATCTCCTTGACTCAGAATGAATATTTAACACTAAAGTCAATGCTCTCCATTTGCTTACATTGTGTGAAAGTGTGAAAAGAAAAATGAAGTTGCTGTGTTACCAATGTTTTAAAACTAAGTTCTCTACTGTATATTCAGAGTAGCAGTTCCATGATTTATTTAAATTTATATTGCAGTTTATACCCATATTAACATCATAGCATTTTCCTCATACAGAGATGAAATGCATCATAACATCTCCTCAGAGTTGCTGCAATGCATCAGTGTCAGACTGTGTCAGTGTGCTCCATTATAGATGAATTTTGCACTAAAATGAGACATAAGAAAACAGAAAAAAAAAAAAAAAAAAAAACAACTTGAGGAGTGGAACATTTTTTTTTTCTTTCTTTGTGTTCATTTTTACCCTGACAGTACATTAAAATATTCAAAAATAAAAAGCACCGTTTTTACGTCACATATGCGTAAAAGGTAACTGAACTACCGTATTTCCCAGCACATATTATTTGGCACATTATATTTTTAGATTTCTCACATAAACCTAGCATAATAATTTTGACTGACATAAAAATGGTATTATATGCCATACAGCATCTATTGTTAACGAGCCAGCTGAAATAGATCCCAGCTAAAGTGTAAAGCTCAGCTACCAAACCCAAGTAGCTCTCCACAGTGACTTGAACTAGATCTGAACAGTTTTATAGGCCATTAATAATCCCCCATTGAACCAGTCCTCACACAAATATATTTTTAAGGGCAAAAATAGTGCTTTATACTCAAAATATGAAAGTAACTTTGTCTGTCTCTGGTTGGGATTTTTCACAGTAAATATAAAATCTTACAAGAAATATTCTATAATATTAGCTAAATGGCTAAGATACAAGTAAATGCAAGTAAAATGACTTGCCATTTTTGTGCCAATTTGAATGATTTAGTCTTGCTTAGAAACAGGGCGAAATACTCTAATTCTGTTAAAAGCAAATACCTCTGCATTAGGAGGTCAAGCGGAACTGCTAGACAACATCAGAGCCTGATGAAGTTCTGCAGATAGCTGATTCTATGGAGAAATAAATAATGGCATAACTTGATTCAACCATTAGTGACATAAGATGCTGATTTACGGAAGTAATGGTCATAGAATTTGGCCTTGGAGCAAACAGAGTGGACAGGGGAATGCACATCCTTACCCAAAGCTCCATCACTTCTGGCAACAGTCACCGGTGTGTAAAATTCTGTCTTCTGATTCATGTGTGATTGTCACTGGACATAGATGCAGGTATATATCTGAATGCAAAGTTCTTTTTCTATTTTTTCCTGCTCTGAAGTGGTTTATTTTCACTGGAAAAAATCCCAGACGAGTTTTGGCATTACTGTTAGTTGGGAGCATATACATTTTTTTAAAAAAGATCATAGAATAGTCACAATTTGATCCTGTCTTCTGCTTCATTTGAAAACTGGGTGATGAATGAAATGCTAGAGAAATAAAGGAGTTGCTATAGCAATATCTGAGGTTTTTCTTTCCATATGTGATAAAATGCCCAGGTTGACCTATTCTTTAGGCAATGTTAATATAAGAGTTAGTTCTCCACCACATTCTTTCATGCAGTCCTGTTTTTGTCCCTCTTCTAAGTGTCAGGAAACCTAACTCTGTCTTTATGTTGAATATGCATTTTGTATCCCCTTCAATGCATTCACAGCAGATCAAAAAGAAAAAGTAGGGGAAGTCTTTAAAAGAATGTCACTCAGGTGTGAAAAATGTTACCTTTGTTAGATAATGCTAGTAACTCTCTCATTGTAATTTTCTTTCTCTAAAAATGCAGATGAAAATATTTCCTTTGTGGCTGTCACCCTTTCTTATTGCTTCAGAGAGCAACAATAATTTTCTTAGCTTGACTTAACTGGAGAAAAATCTGATGTTGCAGAACATTGTTCAAGCACTAAAACCTCCCACAACTCTATTTCTTCCCCCTTACTACATTTCAGACCGTCCCTGTCTCCTGTGTTTCTGGCAGCAGTGACAGCTGACTTTTTTCAGAGGGCTCATGGTTCCTCCTCTCCTCTTATCCCCGGTACCTGGGGTGCTCTTTGCCTTTCGGAACAGTTGTTGCTTCTCCTCACATTCAGGTATCATCTCAGACCTAACCTCTCCCTTACCAGCAGCGACGCATTGTCAAGCAATAAAGACTTTAACAATGCTGCACTACTCATAACGGGATTTTTTTTCGCTTTATTCTTTCCCTGCTGTGTGCTTCTTCCATCTTACCGAACGCCAGACGGCAAGCCCAGCCTCCAATGAGGTTGCTCACATCCATCTGCAAAAGGAGGTCCCAAACACCTTCAGAGTCTCCGGTCTCAGCAAAATTGACTGGCATAGATACATTAGTCAAAGACTCAGAGGACATGGGCTCAGTTTTTGGCTTGTCATAGATCTCTCATATAAATTTTGGCTATTACTTAAAGACCATTCTGCTCTGCTCCAAAACAGAGCTGATTTGTTTGCAGCTGAGCTCAGGCTTTCCTAAGATGGTAACCATCATTCATAAACATGGCTGAAGATCTGAGTTTATAATCAAATCTGAAAGCAGATGCTTTTCCTATGATTTTGAATGTTTCACATACATTTTGCAGTTAATAGTAGGGATTCTTATAATTCCGTAGATTTGTACGGACTGTTCAATTCATCACAATATTACTGACAATAAGAAAATTCTCATTGCAGCCTGCCTGTTCCTTAGATAATTCACAGGCAGACGAGACAGGTGCTATTCACAAAATAAAGAAGCAAAATTTGACAGTCCTCATAGATCACAACACACCAGAAACAGGAAGGAGTTGTATTTTAAAGGGAATGAGACTTGAGGTTTTTTTTTTCTGGTCTACAAGAAGAAGAAACTTCCCTCAATTTTCTGAAGAACAATAGCACTCAGTGGTAAACAAACAATTATTATGTGACTGACAGAGAGGAGACATAGAATCATTACTAACGCAGCCTGGAAATGCTCTGTCTTCTGGTAAAATACTTGGAAGCTACCTGAAATCTACAGTATTATCATTTATTAAAGTGGTTAAATACAATTGTGCTTAAGAAATCTGCAAACTAAAACTATCCTTTTCTGTTTTGTTTGAGAATATTCTCGAGTCAACATCATATAGAATTTTACCATGATAGCACCATAACATTAGAAGACATTTTATTTTCATCACACACAGAAAAACAATTAACATTAAACCAAGTATTTGGTTAAACTGAGTATTTTCCCCTAAAAATTAGTGCCAAAAAAATTAGTGCCTAAAATTAGGGAAAAAAAGAAATTAAAGAAAGAATTTATTTTCTTTAAACATCATTCAGAATCTATCAATGTCTTAAGTTGACATGTATTAGATTCCCATTGGTAGTTTGCAACTGACAGGACAGTAATATTGAATTTTGACAAGAACAAAAATAAAAACCTCTGAAAACAAAACAGAGGGATAGTGCTCTAGCCTCATATCTCCTGCTATCCAAAAATATTTGTAATGTTTTCTATCAGGGAGTTTTAATAGATTATTTATCATGTATACACATACAGTATGTATACATTCCTCACATATGCAGATGTGAGAAAATTTAAGGTCACACCTTTCTCAGCAATCTAGTTCTAAGGATATGAATACCAATAAGAATACTCAGTACAATTCTCTCTTCTGAAATGTTTCACATTACATACATTTCATAAATTAATTCAGTGGAAGTCAAGCACAATCGTTTCCAGAAAAGCAAAATGAGCACCTGAAAGGATAATACTTTGGACTTCAGAATACTTATGTTTATAGGGAATAAATAAGGAAGTTAAGAGAGATTGTCTTTCCCTCCTGGTTTTATTAGGAAGACCATGAAATACTGGGGGGTGGCAGTGGGGGCCATGATTTGACTTTTATGATTTTGAGATACTACTCCAGATAAAAATTCTACTCCTCAGTAAAGGGTCCCTTTTTAAAATTCATTTATATAATGCAGTTGCTGAGCAAAGAAAGATCAGGATAACATGCTTTGAACCTCAGAAGTATCGTCCCATAATGGGTTAATTGTCTATGTGCAACTTTCACTGCCTTAAGCCTCATTTGGTTTAGTAACTCATAAACAGCTCAAATGTCAGTTTTATTACATCCTTATATATACTGTACAAAAACTGATTCCAAAGAATATTTATTGAACTTTGGTGAAATACATGCTCAGAACAAGTTTAATATGTAAAACATCACACTTGTCTTCTTTCTTTGATGCATCACTCCTACAAATAATTAAATTCCAAACACAACATGGACCCTTGTGGACCAGCCATCTTTTGTAAGCCAGAGGTGTCACCATGACAGATCACAAACCCGGCTCTCAGGCTGCTGCTCAAGTCTGAATGCTGAATGCATAAATGAGATACTTTCTAGGGCTGAAAGAAATGATCAAATGTTGAGGTACTATGGAAATAATTTGCAGATGTAATTTTAGGATTTTCTGGGGCTTATATTTCTCAAAACTTGTATCAAAACACAAGATGTCCGTAACTCCTTATGGAATGTTGATGGAACATCATGGAGTTCCCATGGCTGTTCCACATCTGTATTTTTTTCTCCACCTTGATTCCCAGATGGAATCAAGAAGTTACCTAAAATACATTCTGCACACTGAAAGAATAAAAGGCATAAGTAGGATGAAGCAAACTAGTTTATACAAGCTGATCTGTTTACTATTATTTTTTTCATTTTGAACTTATTACCATACTGCACAGACCTCTGCACTCATTTTAACTTAAAAACCAAAGATGAGTAACAAGTTACCAACACAGGTAATCCTCATACAATGAAGGCAGTTATGAATCTCTTATGAAGCTCTTACTATGATTTCCCAGAATGAAGGCTCTATCTGCATTCCTCAGTAAAATCTCATTAATCACAGGAATATCACAGCAACAAGTGGAAAAAGAAATAATTTAAAAATCACAATTCAAACCTACTCAAACGCTTAACCATAGTTTCTAGCCTTTTTTCCTACGTTAAAGGTCTGTTTGCATATAACCTGCTCAGAAGTTCCTCTTCTAGTGTGAAACTACTTTCACTGCATGTACACAGAACATACATTTCTCTTGAAGACTGATTAAGGGAGCTCTGTAAAATCATGTACTGAACTTCAGAATTTGGTGTTGCAGGGGCTCCCTCTTGTGATAACGTATTGAATCCAGATTCATTCTGAGGTTTTAGACTGGACAGTTAGTTTAGGAGCACAGATGCTTCACTAAGGGGTTAGGGAATGTAAAGACCATTGTGCCCTGGAAGCTGGGGGTGTGTACACTTGTCCTAACTATTTAAAAAAAAAACAAAACACAGAGGACCTGGAAGTTAGGAAGAAAAATACATGCAGTGGTGTATTACTGTTCACATAAACATGGATTTTTACAAGAGTTATGAGAACAGTCCTAAACCTTTGCAATAATTAGAGTTGGGAGGTTAGAAAGTAAAATAGCCTGCTATCAATAACATGAATGTTCTAATAAATATATAAAATTGAATCTATGAAGGTTGATAAATGACATCTTTCTTTAGAATTTTTCCAAAGTGCTTATGTATGGCTAGAGCTCTTCAATAACTGCTTCTATTTCAATTCAGTTCTCCTTTAATGCACTTATCGGAATTACTTCTACCAAATTTTCAATAAATATGTCCTTTGATTTAAACCAAATTGTCTCTTTCCCTTTTAGAAATGATTAAAATGCCATTCTCTGATTTCAGTCAAATAGAAAAAACCCCACCATATTTGTTTAAGTTGATTTAATTCTCTAAGTAAAGATCAGGGAAATTCAGCAAGGTCTGTGGGCATTAGGTAACTTGAGACTGCTGAATAAACATTTTTTCTGGTATTCCTTACTTTCTCTTCTCAGAGGTCAAACCCATGGAACAAAACGAGATCTCTAGTAGACAGCTGCAAAGCCAAATTTCATCCGCTGCCTGAAATGTAAACTAATTGAAAATGGAAATTACATGCTGCAGGCAAAAGGTTACTTGAGTATACGCTACCCTTTCAGCTGATTATAGCATGTCAATACTGTGGGAATACAAAGTTTTATTATCCCTTTCAACTTTGGTTTGGTCATTTGTAATTGTAGGTACTGCATATGGTATAAACGATAAACTGTTAGTGTAAATGCCAAACTGAAA
Source organism: Charadrius vociferus (assembly GCF_000708025.1). NCBI lineage: Eukaryota > Metazoa > Chordata > Aves > Charadriiformes > Charadriidae > Charadrius > Charadrius vociferus. Next base: position 6,401,395 of record NW_009661371.1, read on the forward strand.
AGATGCATACAGATAGCTCAGGGTAACTTGAATTAAGTAGCTGTTATCAATGAGCTTTGCATACCATGGTATATTCCTAAAATATCATCTAAACTCAATAGCTGGCTGCATGAAATCTAGATGTCTTTAAATTAGGTCATTATCCATTTGCCTCCCCCAAATAAATTAACACAGGGACAATGCTGTCTTCAAGGAAAAAAAAAAAAACAGTTTTCATCAGTTCCAGACAGTTATTTCTCACAATAGAAATCTGAAGGTGTTTATTCCTTCAACCTACAGGCTTTTACGTACCCTACTACCATTTCTTCTTTTAGCTTATTTGATAACATTTTCTACAGTAAGAACTCAAAAATTCTGACTGCGCACAGGATTATATATAAATTGGAATAAATGGATACAGATTTTTCTAAAAAATACCTTGGAAGTCTACTTGGCTGCAGTAATTTTTATATCAAAACATCATCAGCTATGTATTTTTGTATAAAGTATGTAGGATCTTCCCAGTGGGATAAAAAAGCAAGTAGCCACCTACAAATAAACTTACTATCTGAGATTCAGCAGCAGAGTAAAAGCTGGAGCCAATGTGGACCCTCAGCTATTTCAGTCAAATTTCTTATGGCTGCAAAGTTTCAGTCCAGGGAGGTCTCCAACAAGAATTTTGGTCACAACAGACCACAAGCAGTATAAGGAGGCAAGAAAGGGAAACAATAGAATACCAAAATAATCGGGTGCTGCTTCTATTTTGACTTCACTGCACATTAATCTCAGTAGGCTTAGGGCAGAGCAAGGAAGCCCAAAATGATAGGCTGTCACAAACTGCTTAAGGACACATATATTTGTATTAAAAAGCCAAACGTCAATTTTTTAGTATGTGGGAGGGAACTTTTTGAATATTCAGCTGGGGGAAATGGCAGAGTTACTTCCTTTTGAGGTATCAAAACATATAAAAACACAAGACTGAGTTACACCAGTAATTACAGATTTCTTTGGCATTCTGAGAAAATTCTAAGGTGTATGTTTATGTCAGCTGTTATTTTACCTACTGCTCCTAGAATAATGGCAGTAAATGAAGGAGAGTAGATAATCCTGCATGGAAATTATATCTTTCTATATTTATTTTGTAATATATTCTTTAGCAGCCAGTGAAGCATATAAATCATAATGCCCCCTTCATATTCATTTACCAGCAAAATACCACCATTAAAATAGTCAAAAGAGTGACATCTACAGAGTCCATAAAATAAGTTTCCAAAAATATCTCCTTTAACCCTTCACAGAACTGGAGTTAGTTGTAAATAAGGTATCACAGTGTTGACAGCTATAATTATGTTTTATAAAAAGAGGGATCCAACTGAAGAAGCATATGTGGCACTGCAAGATCAAATCAGCAAGCATATCCCATTACTCATTATCCAAGTCCAAATTATTCCCAGAAATTCTCATTAGTTACATTAAAATAATTTAAGTCACACAAATACAGCTTTGTTCACTCCTGGCTTTTACTTAACTGAATTGAAAAGTAAATTTTAATCCTTTCCATATAGCATCAGTGGAAGCGTACGAGGACATTTGAAACGCCAACTTAGCCCTTTAGTCCGATACCCAGTTAGCTGTAAAGGAGGAACTGGTAGTTGGGGGCTGGCAAACCCCATACTGCCCAGACCTCATACACAGGCGTTACAGGAGGAATGGTGCTGGGGTTGTGAGCTGGGGCTGCAGGAAGCAGATATGTTATCTCCACTGTCTTTTGCCAACGTTGGAGGATTCACTACTAGCCAATTCCAGCTACTTTATGTCTTTGCTACATCACCAAGATAAGCAGATCAGTCAAACTGAACCCTAAAAAAAAGTAGCAAGTAGAAGTCATTTAGTACTAGTTCAAAAGAAAGTTCACCTTTTTGGCTTTTTTCTAGCAGATCTTTTTCCACCTGATCATTTTATTTATACAATAAGCATGAGAGCTTAAGTCTCCATATTAACTTCAATATCGATTTTTTGTACTAGGAACACATCATTTGCATTGTAGATGGATATGCCTGTGAGTATGAAAAGGTGTCTGTAAGCATGCATTCCCAGTGATTAAATACTTGTAGAGTTTTTCTTGCTGTGAAATGTTCTGAGTTTCAAAGCTTCTGTGAGAAAAATCAAATTCTAGACAACTGTGAGGGAACAGAAGGGAAAAAAGGAACCCAAGTGGAACTTGCTGTTACCAACCCCTAATTTCATTCATTTTAAAGAGGAAACCTCTGTCCAGGCAAGATGTGTCCCACAATTAAGAAGTGTCGAAAACTAAACACAGCCTTCCTACTCATGCTAGTAAGTAAGCAGTCACCTGGTTTGGCAATGTAAAGATAATGGTTGATAATACAGACCATACAACTGCATATCCAGATGAGTTAGGCTGAAAAAAATTGGGTTTAATTATTTGTTTTCTAATGAATTAATAGGTCAGCACTTTTATCTTCACTTATTTTGTGCAATTTTTTTTCCTTTTAAGCTTTTAGTATTATACAGATATATTGTTGAAGAATACTGGAAAGCGAGTTATGCTTCCTATGAAGTGATGAACACCATCTCTTTATTGATATGATCTAAGTTAAAAGTGTTACTACAGTGTGAAATCAGGTCATAGTTTTATACTCAATCTTTTTCATATTAAAGTTAAAGGATAATTAGTAGTGACTTGGAATGGAAGATGATGTAGCTCCCCTTTATGTCTTCTAATATCTCACAGATAAGATCTGTATGTTTTCTGATGTGGCCACAGTTACGTATATATAATTTTTTTTAAAAAATTAAAACCTTAAGGTCTTGGAAGAAATTCAGAAATTTTTTTTTTTTTTTTTTTTGCGGTTACCAAGTTTAGCGTTTGGTCTCTCTATTTAACATAGCCCATGAGATCCTATGTACTACCATAAAGCTTATCAACTTTTGCTTAATGAGCAACCTAGAGCCAATGGTTTAAAGAGAAATCTGTGACAATGTGTCTACAGGGAAAACAAACAAAAGCCCTGCCCAAACTCTGCTGCGCACACAATTCACCTCTGAACAAGGAAGGAGCTGAGGATGAATGACAGTTATTAGTCATGGTGCTTAATGGAAAACACATGGGAATGTAGTGTGATAAGAGTGATATGTACACCCGAACAAAAGTTTACACTAGGGACAGGATACTTAAACAATGCTAAACATCATGGTTGGAAAATTACTGTTTTTCAGTAGTTGGCATATCCTCGATCCCATGATTTACACATAGTTTATTAGAAATAGTCCAACTCCTCTTGGAAAGGTGGACTGAATCACTAGGAATGTCTGTTGAGGTATAGCCATTCAGAAGCTGAGAGATATGGGCAGGAAGGTTTTCTAATTTATGCTAATCGGGAAAGAGAAATAAGACAAAAACATTAGAAAACATCTTGTTTTGAACTACTTTTGTTTTTTCAAGTTTAGATTCTGAACAGAAACAAAATACGATATTCATTTTAATTATTGTTTCAATGATCTTTCTTTCCTGATAGTTCACTTATTATAAAGTTACATTTTTGATTGAATAAAATACTTATATAGTCCTATTGCTAATGTCACTAAAAAGGTTGGGAAAATTCTGACCTATTAAGCCCAGTTAAGTTTGAAAGGTAGATTTTCGCTTGAAGAGATTTCTTCCACCTCTTATTTAGTTCTTACTGTTTTAAAGGAAAGAACATTTGGTATACATATTTTACAAATATCGCTCCACACAAATTCAGTATCACTCCAAAACATGCTAGTGGAAGCAGTACACAATGCAACAATCAAACTGGTCACTTAGATTAAAGGATATACTATTACAATAGTGTAATTGTATTTGTAACAGAGGACAAAGAAACCCTTCTCTTCCCCCTGCATCAGATATTTGTTGCAGAGATCTTGGCAAACTGATTCTTCCTGGCCTGGCACCAGCCAAACATCCCGGGCTACCTCGACAGTCTCGATTTGGCAGCTGGTTGGCCGCAAGGTGCGTTGGAATGACATGCGTGGGGATGGGCTGCGCTCTCCTGGACCGGGGAGCTGAGGTGTGCCGAGCTGACCCATCCCCTGCCACACACATGCGCTGGCACTACGTGGCACTCTGGTGACTGCCAGCAGCAGCGTTTCCTTCCCACTTAAAGGGCTGAGCTTGAAATGGGAGGAGAGTATGCTCTTTGGAACAACTTTTGGGTTTGTTTGCCGATTTCGCTCTTGCCTTGCACAGAGAGCAGAACCTTGATGCCACGATTTATTTGCAGGTTTATTCTAACCCACATAGACTGGCACAGCTCTGAAAATAAACCCTGCTCCCGCTCCAGAAGGTTTTCTACTCATTCACATTTCACACTGAACATGTCTTTGTAATAGACTAGGTATCAATTATTTATCATTATATTCTTGCACAAAAAAAATGCCTTTAAGCATTATGAAAGAAATTATGAAGATGTGCTCAGCACTACATATATAGCTGAATGACATATGAACCAGAAGAAAAACCATCAAGTTTTACATTAGACTCATCTGCATTCTGACCTATGAGATTCTCCAGCTGATATTAAAAAAATAAATAAATAAATAAATCATTCACATTTAGAATTGTTTCCGCAGGTCAGCAGTGTTGGATTCAGCATTACAAACAAAATTTCACTCCACTGCTGAATTATAAAGTCATTGGTATCTTACAAAAATACATATGGCAAGATCTTTTGCCTTTTAATCCATGTTAGTTGCTTAGGCAGGTAAAAATATGGAACAATATATGGACAGCAAAGTTAAAGACATATAGGTATGTTTAATATTAAAGACATTGGACAGAACACGCAAAGAACAAAAAATAAAAATCAAGAACAATAAAAAACCCTGAACAAGACTAGCTAGAAAAACTACCTGTCACTGGCAATTTCTATGAACAGAAAGTGTCCCTGAACTGAACACAGTTTAGCTGAAAACATAAGTGAGGAACAGTCAGACTTAGAGCAACTTCAACAACATCTTTTTGTAACAACATTATAGCAATACAACAACCTTTTTTATTTTATTTAGCAAGAGCTGTTTCATGGGCCTTGCTAAGTCACTAACATTGTTGGCTTTTTTATCTGTCTTTACTGAGATAACGAAGAAGGATGTATGCTCTAAGCTAAGCATTCCTCAATCATTAACCATAGGAGCAGCAAAGCCTAGAAAGAAAGTTTGAGTTAATCTCTATAGCATCCCATTTTTTATACAGTTGTTAATAAAGCTGAACCCTATGAAGGGTGCAAGAGTCTTACCTTATATTGAACAAGTTATTTTTGCAGTATACCATAAGTTATACCTTATTGCATTTTTCATAGCTAACATATCTGGTTTAAGTTATACTTTGATTAGCTTAGAATACAAGTTAAGGAAATAAAATGAGCAGATTCAGCAAACAAAAGTCTAGAACGTACCCACAATGAACTTCAGATATACTGAGATAACCGAAGAGTTACAGATATGCAAGTCCAAAGGCTGTTCTTATCCTCTTCGATACATACACACGACACATGTTGACACTTATTCATTCCTCCGGCAAATTTTTTTTCTACTCCGGCTGTTCCTTCCACAGCCCCTCTCTTACCTTTTCTTCTCTATCTCACTCAGTTGTTTCTGTTTCAGTTCACTCTTAAGCTAATGACCAGGGATATACCTATGCTCCAGAAACAACCAAGCAGATTTAAATTAATTAACTCCTTTATTAGGATACCCAGCCCACCACAGCACATGACTTGGCAGGTTATAATTCACTGAAGAAGCTGCTCGTCAGATCTTCACCATTTTGAAGTTAGCAAATGATGCTAATTTGCAACAGATGATGTCATAGCATAGGAGTCAGCTTTTCAATATTTAGGCAATTGAAAGACCTGCCAAGAAACAGAATTGACCAACAGTTAAAAGTAACAAAGGGTGGAAAAACAGTAACAACTAACAAATCATTTAATGCCTTTAATGGTGTATTTCAAAAACCATTTTAGTAGAATCTGCCTTAGGTCCATTCCCTCTAGTGTGTGAAGTCTTTTTTTAATATATAGCCTGACTCGTATTACTGTTTTTTTAATGATAAAAACTGAATGACTTTTTTATAGCAAACAAAATACAGCATGTTTATAAATAATGTTACTCTCATTACTACGGTATTTGTTACTTTAAAGCAAAGAAGGCCACATTCACATAAGTCTTTTTCAAGAAATGGCAGTGTGGCATAATTTTATCATATGATGGATGTAAAAAATCAAAACAAATAGAAATATAATTAAGATCGATGATATATGTTCCAAAAATAACTAAAGTTTGCGTCTTACAAAGCTCATATTTGCTTAGCCTGGCCTATGTAAAGTAGGTACCTTATGCTGTCAGCCATGGGAACAATCACTGGATTGAAGCTGTAAACATTACACTTTTGTAAGTCACTTTTTGACCCTTGTGCTTTATTGGGTTTGGCTCATTTTTATGAGCTCAATTAATTTCTGTCATTTACTGTCATGGTTTGGGCTGGGCTGCCACTAAAATGAATGATAGATGCTCTCTTTTACTTCTCTCCCCTTCAGAGAAGGGAGAGCAGCTCGCCTCAGGGAGAGAAGGATGAGAGAGAAGAGACATGAGTTTAAAACAAACCTGAACTACTTTAATGAAAATATTACTAAAATAATAAAAAGAAAATAATGAAATATATCCAATATATACAAAACCATATCCAACTCCCAGGATGACGATCATGTCAGCAGCAGGCACTGGGAAAGTCCCAGACTGGACTCAGCAATGGATGGGAACTGGATTCCAGATCTGGATTCAGGAATACATGGATCAGAATCAAAGGCAGAGTCCTCATCAGACACTGGCCATTGAAGAAAGAGGGCTGACCCTTTGATCCCTCAATTTCTATACCGATCATGGTGCAGAAGGGATGGAATAACCTGTTGGTCAGTTTTGGGTCACCTGTCCTGTCTGCTTCTCCCCATGGGTGGGACCCCTCTACACTTTTCTGCTTCCAACCCTCCAATGGGCAAATAACAAAGTGAGCTGCCCTTGGCTGTTACAGCAATAAGTATAAGCAGGAGCCTCTCTGCATCCCATGCCTTGGCATCAACTATAAACATCAGGTCTTATCACTCTGGAAGCAGACTACTGTCTTAAAAATACACCGTTAATTTCAGAGAGGTCACTTAGTTAGAAGAGGCTTAGCTGAAAAGAAAAATTACTGTAAAGAAAATTGGTTCTGTTTTACCTCAAGCCAGGACAGTTACAAAGCCGGATTTTAATTAAAGCAGAACATTTTTAATGTTTGGATAGGACAGGTTGAGAGTTGGGGTTGTTGAGCCTGGAGAAGAGAAGGCGCCAGGGAAACCTTATAGAGGCCTTCCAGTAATTAAAGGGGGTCTATAGGAGAGCTGGAGAAGGACTTTTTACAAGGTCATGTAGTGATAGGACAAGGGGGAATGGCTTCAAACTGGAAGAAGGTAGATTTAGATTAGATATTGGGAAGAAATTTTTCCCTGTGAGGGTGATGAGGCACTGGAACAGGCTACCCAGAGAAGTTGTGGATGCCCCATCCCTGGAGGTGTTCAATGCCAGGCTGGATGGGGCTTTGAGCAACCTGGTCTGTGGGAGGTTTCCCTGCCTATGGCAGGGGGGTTGGAACTAGGTGATCTTTCAGGTCCTTTCCAACCTAAATCATTCTATGACTGCCTTTCCTCATTTTCTGACACTTTACTGGGTTGAGTGTACCATCTACAGGGTCAAGTCCACAGTTCAGTTTCAGAAGTGATCAATACCACCAATGACAGCAGCATCAGTATATAACTTTATACTAAATAGTCGCTGTAACAAATGCAGAAGATGCATCTTATGGGTGTGAGAAGAGAAAGTTCTCATAGTTTTTCAGGCAGACAGTGACAGCATATTAGACCCCATAGGAAAGACAGGTTACTTATGAACACGTTCCCGATGTTTTTTAACGGAAAGACTTAGGTCTTTTCTGCACATTAGCAACTCCGGTTTTGCTCTGAAGATTCCCTGTCATATGATCATGCTGAAAAATGTTTTTGGGTCCATTCTTAATCTTTCTGTTTAACACTTGTTCCTATTAAGATGAAAAGGAACTTGAACTTTAAATATGGCCTACAAACTTAGAGATTTATATCAAATAACTTCAGATTTTATTTGCCACATTTGAGGGGTTAACCCCCTATGTTCTTTAGCCCTATTTTAGATATCTAAACAGAATTTGTGTCTGTTTGTAAAGCCTTCTTAAAGTATTAATAGGACCCCAATATGAGGCACAAACCTTCTATTTTTAACAAATATTGCATACTTTCTCTGATCATGACAACAGTAGGACATAGGCAGACGATTCTTGTCTTCCATCGAACATGTCTCCATTGAACTAGTCTCCAAGAAGAAAGATGTGGTATTTTCCTTGTGTACAATGGACAATGTACAAATACATGAACACTGCAATTTAATAACTTATTATAACATTCTGTGATTTTTAATATTACGTCAAATGGCAATTTTTTTCTGACAGATGCATATTTTTGCTAATAAGCGTTTTAATTCAGACTTAAGTATTTATAGATATATATGGATAAATTCAGAATTAACACTTTTTAAAATGTTTACTGTTTGTGACTTGTCTTTCTCTTTAGTGATAGTTATGCTTCAGCACCAATAGATGGCTCTACTTGTATCCATTTTTAAAGGTATGGCAGCCAGGTCACAAATACTGCCAACAGTGAAGAGAAAAAAATGCGACACCCTAGACAGCTACAGTTTATATTCCAAGTACTTTCAATGGGACTTGGCAGCTTTAAAAAGCATTATCAACCATCAGTTCTTTTACTGATGGCTCTTCAGATTAATTTTTAATTTTTGTGCCTAATGCCTAAGGTTTTATGATTGATATTAAAGTACTCAATCCTGTATAGGTAAAAATATCATTTCCATAAATTAATACACATATATGCACAACAATACAAAATATATGAGTTTTACTTAATGACTTTCCTTAAAGAAATTGCAGGCTTTTACATCAAAAATGCTCATCAACTGTAGCATATATTCAGAAATCAGGCTCCTTCTTTAATTGCACACTTTATTTTTATCAGTTCAGAAGAGTGGGAAAGATTCATCAGCTTTATTGACATATGAGATAATGGAAGAATTTGACTCTGTATATAGGAAAAGCTGTAAGTTTTGAATTCAGGCAGATACATAAATATCTGTTGCAAAGAAAAATCATGCGTACATACAGTCAATAATAGATTTTGCAATAGATACACAGGTGTAAGTTTACCTCTGACTGAAATAGGTGATTCTTTGTTTTATTGAATACGATGGGGAAAGTAACTAATCCATCATATAGACAGGGAAGTTGCAATATGTGTAACTATGTTTTCACTCTTAGAAATCACAAAGTGAGAATTATAATAGCTACTAATGAAATGTTTGTTGCAAAAATGATCAGCAGAAGATACACTGAATGTGACAAAGATCAAATCATCTCCACATGCTCTTATTTTATCCAGGTGTTATTGATACTTGGTTTCACAAGCATCACTCCTTTGCCTGCTGTAGAAATATTCCTGCTTAGGTCACTATACAAAAAATCAGAACTTAAAAATAGCAATGTCAAAATATTTGATATTTTAAAATAATAGAATAATCAAAATATTTTAAAAATACAGTTTAGTAATTCCCTTTATTTAACATGTAGCTAATACAATCAGAGGTGACTGATGCTTTAGTTTGTATAAACAGTATTTGTGTTTCTCAGACTAAGACTTTACAGCAAAAAAAATCCTCACAAAGTGATCAGAAAGACCCTTCAAAAGGACCATTTTTCATATAAGTTGCATCTATATAGGTTTGGTTCTTGCTAAAATAGCCATATCATTCCAATAATTATTGTTTTTATCGGTATGGACCTGAATTTTAAAATTCTTCCTGATACAATTACCGAGCTGGGTTTCTTTCTTATACTAGGTAATCTTGTTTACAATTATGTTAATATTTTACTAGGGCTTAAAATTCAACATGATTTACAATGTGCAAACTTCAGTCTCAGCTGCTCCAATGGCATTGATACAACTTCTGTTGCTTCAGTTTGCTTGCACATCGCCAGCATCCTGAAGGCAGGTACAAGGAAAAAAAACTCGTTGGGCTGTGCCTTCTCCTTCCACTTTCACCACTCTCTAGTCTGGTGTGGACTGTACCTGCCACCAGCAAGGCACCAACTGAATTAGATCCTTCCAGCTGTGAGTGATTAACTCAGTCCATTATACTGAATTGTTTTCTAGAACTGGGATGATGTTGAAGAAACCCCGATGGAATGTACACACAAATTCCTGGCAATCAGTAAGTGCCAGCTTCCCTTTATCTATGGCAAGCTGTTTCAATTTTTTTATATGCTTCTGATTTCTCTCAACTTCTCTGTACAAATGTATTGGAGTCCTTGGTTTTGAGATTTCAGGGAGATTGCCTTTTAGAGCTAAATCCTGTGAGCAACAGAACACTTTAAACTTCTATTAACTTCACAATCCCTAGACTATTGATTGGGATTTGATTTGTAATTTGGTTGTAATGTTGGGGCTTTCTCTCATATGTGTTAAACTTTCCACTACATAGAAGGTAGACTATTTATATACCAGGAGTTTTACTGTTAAGAAAATCTATGCTTTCCTACAGATCTTTACAGATACCTTTTGTTTTAATAAGGATTTATTTACTAGCCTTTCAGAGTCAAAATATGTTCGTGTTACTAAATGCATTGCACATAAATACATATAAAATAAATATAGGATACAGATAGACGTAGACAGCCAGTTAAGTGCAACTTTACTTTAATAACTGCTGTAAATATCCCCTAGAGGAGCATACATATGCTTGTCCTCAGTAAAAAGGGCTTGAACTTGCATTCTTGCATGAGCCAGCAGTATTGTTTCCTCACCTGCTAAAGTTACTCAACCAGTTCTACCAGGATCTAGTATCCCTCTGACTAAAGACTTAACCACTCTATTGAGAGCAGTCCCTTTCCACAGCCAGCCCAGTAAACCTTTACTCTTTTTTCCTAGGCGAAGCAGTAACAGTTCATGGAGCTGCCCTTCACAAACCTTGAAGTAGCTTTCATCTTGCTGGCTTTTGTCGTTTTCTCCTTGTTTACCCTGGCTTCCATCTACAGTGACCCCCATGACAACAAAGAAGGTAACAACCTAAAATAAATATAGTACATTACAGTTTTTACTAACTAATATTCTAATTATAGGTTTTGTGATCAGTCTTGCTGGTAGACTTAAGACTACCTGACACGAGCTTTAGGAATACCGTACAAAGGGCAGAGAGCAATCAGCTGAGGCGTCAATAAAAGTCACAAGGATAGAAATTGAATTAAGGTATGAGAGCGAGAAGCCTGAACAGCCGGACCTGCCCTCTGGGCCGGAGCCGGAGCGGCGGCACACAGCTGAGAGCAGCGCTGGCAGGAGCCTCCCAGCGAATAAGCGGCTGTTGTCTGCAGGGGAGGCTTTTTTCCTAGCAGTGGTTTCTGCTGCGTGGTCTGAGGAGTTATAGGATGCTTAGGCTGGCAAAACTGAGCGTGTTCTTCTAATCAAGGTAAACGTTTGTTTGTATTAGGCTGAGGCCAAGTCTTTGCTCCCTTTTACACAAGTGAAAATGCCATTAAAAGCGCGCAGGGTGTCTTTCTCTCATGCAAAAGGTTTTGAAATCTTGGGAAAAAAAAAAAAAAAACCAACAACAAACCACCCTGATCCACTGCTAGTTCTACAAAGGAGATTTAACACAACCTTACAGCATCAGCAGAGAATTCCCACGTTTCAGGCGGAGCGCTGTCACAGTCACCATCATGCCACCTAATCCCCTGCTGGCAGGAGCCTCACGGGGGCTGCTGGAGTGGAGCTGGAGCAGGGAGCTCTGGCCATCCTCACCAACAAAGCAGTTCCGCTCTTCTTCCCGACCTCCCATGGGATCACCCTAGCCCCGAGAAGCTTCCTCAAACTGGAGAAGGGGGGAAGTGACTGGAATAAACCCCTGAGGCACACAGCCATAGAGCTGTTGGTTTCTGCCATATCTGATGCCAACTAATCCTGCATTAACTTGATTTCTGTCTTAAAAAAAAAAAAATTATTGTATAGGCATGTTGCTGAGCAACCCCAAAGGAGTGTTCTTAACATATGTCTCATCTTGTAAAACTTCAGGCTGCTTAATAATCTGTGAAACAATAGTGATCAGTGTGAAAGGTAAATAAGTGTCACAGCGTTTGCCACTTGCATGCCAATTAGGTTTCTTTCTTACATTTCTGCTTCCTTGGATTTTACATCATTTCTACACAGAAGGGGAAAGCATTAGAAAACAATGCAGGGTAAAGCACGGTTGCCATGAGAACTGACCTCATTCACACAGCACGGACACGAGCAGTTTTTCCGGAGAGAGGTCCATTGTACTGACATGGCAAGAACAGCAACTCCTCACGCTCTAAGGAGGATGGGGGAATAATGTGCTACAAGGTGTGCAGTCCCCATGGCAGCAACCAACCACCTTGCAGGGCAAATTGGCACAGGCATGGATGTGAAAACGAGACACTGCTTCACCTGTCTATAACTGGGACGTGTCTTACAAGATTAAAAAGGGAAGTTAATGGAATCATATTGATTTTAAACTTATGCCTGCAAGCGTGCAAAGACAAGGTGACGTCTCCTTCCTTGCTCTCAGATTCCACAGTAACACATTACAGCGATGTAGTGTGAGTAGCTCTGACAGTATCTCCTTAGTTTCAAAACTACACGAAAACTTTCCACTTGTCCTGTTTTTCATCACCATGGCCGTGCGTTCAGGTTGCAAAGTGAAAGCTAAATCTTCTGCTGAGCACTATATGAGCAGAATCCTGATGTAAGAGCTCATAGGTGCCAAATGTCTGGTGGACCCTGGTGTACTCAGCAGGGCTAGTTCTCACATTCCAGGTTAAGACTGTATTCAGAGTGTCTTGTGTACGATGACCTTGGACAGAATTGTTGTGAGAATAAATCACACTTATTATGCTGGTGAAGTAAACCCTGAATTCAGGCAACGTCCTCCTGCAATAAGGAAGCCTTGTCACAATGTTTATGTCCTTCTCCTACAGAGTTTTTTTAAACTCTGCATTTAGAGGAACCGGCAAGCAGAGACTCTAAAATAAAGCCTGCTGCCAAGTGGCAACAGGAGAATGAAAACCATATATCCTCTTTGTGCTAACAGTGATGAGGGTCATGTTAGCAACATGTGTCTTGACTCAAAGCTAACTGAAACAGATGTTTGGGTGAGATGTTCTTCACAGGACTTTTAGCACACTCATCCTCTTGTACAGCAGTAAGGAACCGGCTTGGTACCTTCTAGTAACAGCAGAAAGGGGCCTCCTTTGATTTCCATATTACATGTTATTTGAACAGAGAAAGAAGGCTACAGGAGGATTCTTATTTATACTTCAGTTATTTCGGTTCAGTTATTTAGGCAGAGATAGTTGTACTTTTGTGGGAAGGCGTGTGTGCTTGCTTTATTTTCTCTTGTGACTAGGAAGCTTGCGCGTGGTTTGCTTTTCTCACAATATAGAACACAGTGTGTATTTTTCAGTTACTTAGACTAAAGAAAATGAGAAATAGAAATATACTGGATTTCTCAAGCTTCTAAAATAATTTTTAAGGGAATTTTTTCTAAAAAAAAAAAAAATCTTACCTCATATTATAGTATTTTATCATGGTATTGGATAGCAGAGCATATAGTGCGAAGCAGCAGTTCCCGTGCCGGCTCAGAAGCCAATGCTCAGATCTTCCATTTCACTGGAGGCAAGGGACTGGGACAGAGGAGCGCACATGGTGAAGCATGGCAAACTAGAAATATAAAATAATATAGTTGGGAAGTGGGGGAGGTATGCTTACTTTCTGTTCAGTGACAGACTTTTCCCCCTCAGAAAAATGACAATTTTTTCTATAAGATTATCCTACATTTGTGAAAATGCATGAATCCATGTGAATGTAAACATAACATCTTCCTTCAAAAGTCTGTTTCTAACTGAAAAAGATAAGCAGATCATTTGGAACAACCAGGGTCCCCCAGCTCAGAAAAAAAAAAAAAAAGAAAGGAAGGAAATCTGAGAGCATTACTGGAGGCCCTAGTAAGACAGATTCCAATAACACGGCAACTGAGATACCTGAAGAACAGCAATGAGCAAGTACCAGACAGAATTATGTCTTTGCATTAAAGATGGACACTACAGAAAAATGCAGAAGTGCCTCACTACATGTGTCATAAGGAAATTTCTATAGTCAAAGGCTGTTCTGCACCTGCTTTGTTGTCAAAAGATCTCTATTTCCAAATCATAAGCTTAAGGAACATGAAACTTAATTCAGAAAATTAAATTTAAATAAGGCATGTATCGTTATCATTATACTATGCATAATAATAGCTTTCAGAAGTACTACAAAATCCTACAGAAAACCTATATGTGAGATCAAGAAAATACTCATTGCGTGTATTACAAACCCTTTTTTGCTGGCATTACGTATTGTTCCTTACACCTAGAGGTGTACAGGCTAGCATCTGGGACAACCGGAGGTACAGGACACAAATCAGAGCAAAAGCCAACAATAAGGCAAACGGCTTGGGGATCTGTAGCGGATGTGCCATTCTGAGTTTCCAGCGGCATGTGTTTCCAGCTGCCCTTTCAGAAGAGGCTAAACCCACTGTCACAAATTATATGGAACATAATATTTATGCCCCACTGCCACTGTTGCTCTTCTATATAAGGAATAACAGTGGGGAGACAGCATTCTGGTTTCTTTCAATTCTTTCTTGTGTGTAGCAGGTAAATCTTGACTTTAATTCCTTACAGCTATTTGACCTGTATCACTCTCAGGGACCAAACCACAGCTCCTTGAAGCAAAGCGCAATGTGCTTTACAGAGTTATGTTTTAAAAAATATAAAAAATTACAGATTTCCTGTAGAAAGGTAAAAGGGAGCAAGACATTAATAGCTTGTGATGCATTTGCTGCCAAAGCGAGACAGTCATTAGGAGATCATAGTTTCAAGTAGAGTTTATGCAATAAATCTCCCACTGGAGGGAGTTCTCTAGTCACCGTGAACTACTAGCTGTGCCACCTGGAGAAGAATTATCTTGCAAAGACCAGAAACAACACATCAGTTCCTGGAAGCCTTGCTCTCAGCTCTGTCTGTTAGAATTGAAATCTCAAGCCTGGAGATTAAAATGTCTGTCTTGCCATTCATATCCCCATAGCATGACAAGCTACTCCAAATACAGGTGCATGCAAGGGAGTTCTTCTATTTACTTAGCAATTTTTCACCTCAGGGGAACTTGATTTCATATGCACTAATTGAATTTTGGTGGAATAAATTTACTGTTTTGCTCCACTTACACAGCATAATCCTAATGACAAAACAGCAAGGAAGACACTAGCAAGCCATACTCCTTGCCTCATAAAATTTTTCGTCTCCTTATCTATAAATATACTTTTTTTTTTTTTTACTTTTTTTTCCCAGAAAGAAAAGCAGTTATACATACAGAGGGAAAAAAGGAAGGATTGCCTATACTAAAACACTATCTTAAAAAGTTACTTAAATTAAAATTACTCCAATTTTTCAAGATGCATTTTTTCATAGAGGCACCCCAATGCCTTCTCCCTCCCCACAGGTACAAAGTCCATAACAGAAATCTGGGGAAGGATTCTGTCTCTATTCAGTAAGAGTGAGTTGAGACATTCATGAGATAAAAATGGTATTTCAAAAAGCCCCAGATACTATAAGGTAAATACCATCCTTCTGTGAAAGTAGAGGCAGCACACTGACTGTGTTGAACACCATCTTTGACGTTTTCGATGACTTGTTCCAGCCCGATGCCTCAGAACACCCTGAACTCAATGCCTGTCTATCTGTACAGGAGAGATGGTGGCTGGCAGGTTAGTCAGTATGAAACCTGAGTTACAAGCGCAGCTCAGAACTTCAGCATCTCTCTGGTCTTAGCACTTACTGGCTGCTTGGGTGCATGAAGGACCGAGCCCTTGTGAGACTGCAGGTGGAAAAGCGGCAGCTCTTCTTCTACCATAGCCAGTTAACCAGCATTTAGAAGCTATGGGTCAGCTTAAAGCCATTCTCAAACCTGAGAGGATTTGAGTGAAAATGATACCGTCTACCAGGAGGACCATGGGACAGGCTCCGATGGCTGCTGCCAGGAGTTCGCCACCACACAGAAGGGGTGCAACCACCCCTCCATGAAAGAGAGAACAAGCAAGAGGTAGTCTGGCTTTCTAATCACACAAGAAAAATACCTCGGGCTGGGGAATTTTGACTCTGATCTCTGCTTTGGAGACACTTAGGTATCTTGGGTAAAATTTACCTGGTCATCAGCTAAAAGGTATAAACATATACATAAAATGTAGAAAGTGTATAAACACTAAAACATAAAGTACTTTTGATGGCCTTGCCGAGGGAAATGCATTATCATCTAACTTCCTCTTCTGGGATGGGAAATAATAGGGAATAAAGACCTTGCCAGAGACCCAGGCATCACTGACTGATATGTCTCACGAGCTTCAGGTAACAGCATAAGTTTCTGGAGCCTTTGTCTCCCAGATGGGTGGCTCTTCTTTCTGAAACATTTAACAAACGTAGCTTTGAAGCAAGGCTGCTCTTAAAAGAATACCTCAAGCACTTCTTATAACTTTTGGCTAGGAGTATTTTCTGGGAGGTAGCACGAGCCGTTGGCCTATACTTATCAGGAAAGGTAGAGACAGGGAATGTTATATCCCCTCAACATACACTAAAAAAAGCAGGGTGTCAGGCAGAGCTATCCTGCAGGGCAGACCTTAAAATCAGAGTGGAGGTAATCCAATCTACGTCTCAGGAGCCTTCTATACAGCCAGAGCTTAAATAAGATGCGTTGGAAGCCAGGATGGCCACAGCAGTTATGAATATGGCTGACTAACTGAACTATGCAGCATGCAGGAAGACACAGAGGTCATGCCTAGCTTCCATGGGAAGTGACAAGAAATTAGATGCGTTTGAGTTTGCTTTATCCTTTACACCATAAGCAACGCCGCAGGGTGTTGAAGTAAGCCAGCAGTACACACAGTTTTGTGGTATCTGCCTGACTAACTGAACCGCGGTTTGCTCACGTGGGGTGCAGAGACTTTCGATGGGATTTGTATTGACAAAAAAAAACTCAACGAGGAACATGAGAATGAAACTGCACATTTTTAAGACTCTTAATCCTTGATATTTAAGAATGCTGATGATAAAAATTATGTTTGTCTGATTTTATCACTTTGAAGATTCCTATATAAATCTCTGTAATGATTTGAGTACTGACATACTGGGCAGTGATACATGCAAATAGTAAGTGCACTTTAGAACTTGTTATTCTTTGAAATTTTTAGGATACTTTTAATATTTTTAGTATGTTGTATATTAGGAAAGTTTAACCTTTCCATGATTTCTCTAATGAGTATTTCTTTTAATTACAAACTGCTGGTGAGACTTGTAAGTCCATGGAGTCACATGGAGTACTGCAAGCATGCGAGTCTGTGGACAAAACCCCTTCTATTTTTCTTTCTTATAAAAACAAAGGCTCAAGCAAGCTCAGTGATCACACATTTGCAAAGAGCAGATTATTTCTAGAAAAATGACATTAGCCAAAACTTCCAAAATACAGCCAAAAGGAACAAATGTCATAGATCAGCTACTACTTTGCAGAATGAAAAGGGTAAGGGCCAACTCCTGAGCACTGCAAGAAACAAAAAAAAGGAGTAACATTGAAAGCATTGTTTTGTACAAGTAAGTAAATCTGATTACACTGGAGAACAAAATACTGAAGAAAAGGAATGACTCAATTCTGTAATATGAAGTTGGTTAACCAATTAATAGGCACTCCTAAATATTTTTCAAATAAAAAACTTTGCACTACATAGTAAAGTTGTCCACACATTTCCATGGAAACAGCCCGGCTTCATCAATCCCCACCTGTATGTTACCTACAAAACAGACAAAGTATAACTTCAGGAATAAAGAGACTTGGCTGTGCGCTTGTTCTTATTAGAGAAAAAACAAAGCACACAACAACAGTATTAGATCTGCAGAAGGAAACCTAGGGAATTAGCGCTTAACTTTTCTTTAGTCACAAAAGGACATTTTTCACCATCTTGGTAAGAACACTTACTGACCTACATTCATTTGATAGTTTAGTATCTATTTCTTTCCATGAGGAGGGGCAATAGCACAATTCATATGCTTAATGCATTCTGCTCTAGAATGCAGTATTTTCAAACTCCAAACCAGCAAAATGGTTAAGTTTAGGGAGCTGTGGTGGGGTTTTTTTGCTTCGTCCCATCAGGTGGCATAATTAATAATATCAAAGACTGTGAGACTACATAGTCACGTAATGATTTTTTTCTCTGCTACTTAACCATTCTCAGGCTGCTCTCAGGTCTTACTAAAGACTGTGTCACAACTTAGAATAATGCAATTTAGGTATTGCTATGATCATCACCTTTCTTTAACAACCATGCTTCTTCTGTCTTTACTGTTTGATTTTGCCCTGTGTGAAAGGTCTTTAAAATACTTTAAGCATCTCTCTAATAACGCCAAAATTATATCTGTCTTGTAAAATATTCAGAAGTATCCTAACTACTTAAGTAATGAGATTATCATAAATTTTTGGTTAATTTGACAAATTTAAATGAGATTAAATTTGATAAATCTAAAAAATAATAGGGAATTTTTGAATTTGTGTTCCTTGTTTTAAAATCAACCATAAATGTGAGCTTCTTACCACTCTTGTTTGATAATATAACAATAACATGAAAGTATTTTTCAATAACTGCTTTAAACACTGCAATAATATCCTTATGCAACTTATAACAGAAGTTACACTACATTACGAACACAGAATATAGAAGTATTACTTGGGTTTTGCAACAGAGATTTTAATAATATTTTTTAAATTGAATAAAATTGCCTGAAAACATAAGACTCCTCAGTATGTGGCATATTTCCCTTTTACTGCTGGGAGTACTTAGAAATGAAGTTTACTGAAATCAGTGGGAAAGACTCACGTGGGCTTCAGAAGCAGAATCCATGCAGAACCATTTTTAGGACTGATCATGGACAGAACATGTCTCACCTAAGAATATTATTGGAGCACAAAATAAGTGGTCATGACATCCTTAGATATATGAGAGGATGGAAGCACATTCCAGCTTTCCCTTATTTTTTCTTTGTAATTGAAAGTTATTACTTTCCTTCTGGTGCAGTTTAAAAAATGACAGATATCCATTTTACGATATCCTGTGGAAAGACAGCTTTTGTTGATCCAAATGTCCCTTTCACAAATCAGTAATAAAACTACATGTGATTCATGCTCAAAAGAACAACTTTTAATCCTAAAGCCAAAATAGAAAATGTATATTTAAGACCAATATTACACCTAATGGAAGATTAACACAAGAAGAGGACATTCTCAAAATTTAATTACCCCAAGCATTCAGTTGTTTGAAGATACTGAAAGTGGGAGACTATATTATAATTATGTTCCTAATTTCATGATTTAAAAGAAAGCATTTAAAAAAGGTAGAGAATTAGACTTGCTAATGTGGGAGGATTTTTATACTTAATATTCCTCTGTAGACTATATATATTTGCACATATATATATATATTTATCTTAAGATTTATGGAGGTTTGGGGGGGTAAGTATAGCTTGTAGCAGAATTTTCAGGTGTACTACTAAAACCAGACTATCACTGGATAATGGAAACAGGGACTTTTTACACTTTGTTTGAAAAAAAAGCTGTATGGGTGTCTTGGTTTGAGGACCACCCATGGTGCAGCTAATGAGTAACGGTAGAGCCAATGCTGGATTGAACTACAGGAAATACTGAAACACAGCATCTGTATGGCAACACAGACATGGCCTTACAGGTGAAAATTTGCATAATTGCTGAATAATTAAATAAAAGAATGTATTTAATCTGAAATAATTATAGTATTCCTTTGGCTGAATGTAATTTATATGTGATTTTAGTTGCTAGGAGTGTGGAAGTCTTTAAAGGTATAGAGGCCAGAGGAGGAACAGACGTATGAAGGTGATAAGAAAGAAGACTAGACAAGTTTTAGGATTATATCTGAGGAAGGACTTGGTTCTGCTGACTTTTAGGCATCTGAACCCAGAGATGAACACGTCAGCTGCCACGCACAGGCTGGGGAACAAAGAAGTTCGTAAACATGTGAGAACATCCTCATTTCATGAGAACAGGATGCTTTGGGGAACACTCACTCTATACATGTCTGTTTCTTTAACTCTTTCTCTAAGAGTTAATAAGTATTTGCTAATGGTCGCTGCCAGAGAGGATACTAGTCAAGATGTACCTTTTAAGTCAGTCCAGTATGTCCTATACTCTGTATGCTGAGCAGGAATCTGTCTACATCAGGTCAAATGCAATGCTGTGCCTAGCACTGAGTCCCAAATCCCACCATATGCTGTCCCATAGGACCCATCAGGGCTGCACAGGAGGCACGATCTGCCTTCTTAAAGCTGGGCTCAATGCTTTCCCAGTGGTACAGTCACCACAGTCAGATAAACAAACTAACTTCTTTTCAGAAGACTCGCTCGTGCACCTTCCTCCGGGCAGGTGCACAAACCACAGCAGAAGCCTATTGAATTTTAATTATTTTCTGCGCACTTGCAACAGGGTAGATTGTGCTTCCAGCGTAGGTTACAATTTGGTGGTTAGCACTTTCTTTGGTTTATTTGGGCTCCTTTGAAGAAGGCACTGAAATGAAGTTTTCCACTTCCTACACAAATGGTCTTAACCGCTAAGTGATTGTAACTTAAGTGATGGCTGCGCTCCTCTTTCACTGGAGGACCTATGCCAAATTGTTTGAGGGTAGGGTGGAAAGTGTTGAAAGAGGCATGCTACCAGGAAGGAGAAGATTGCCAGGGCAGCAAGGGAGAGAATCAGAATGGGTGCTTGGCTAATTACATCGTTTAGCTGGCAGGAAGAAAACCCCATGGCAACAAGTGCTTTTCCTCCCTGTCTCCTGTTCACTCAGCATAAGCACCAGGGAGATGCTTTCACTTGTAAACATCATCTGCCACTGCTCTGTCAAGGGCAGATTGAATTTAGGGTTTCAACTCAAAATTGGCACAATGAGCAGACCATGGAATGCCTTGTGCTGATCAGAATGAAATGGAGGTATTCAGAGACAGTTATATTAAAATCAAATATAAAATTCAAGGGGTCAGGGTCATTAGGAGCAAAATAGTTTTCTTGTCTTGTTTTTTTTTTTTTCTTCCCCTGAGAAAACTTCTGCAGAAACCTAATAGGCCTACAGCAAGCCTTCCCACACACAAAAACATTACCAGGGTGCTTTCATGTCACTCCTTTGCCTCCCAACACACAGGCCTTAAAGTTTACTAACTCCCTTTTGTGGCAAAACTCAGGGAAAACAAGCCACCTTCAAAAAGCACTACAGGGGAGGATAGAAAAGAAAGAAAAAACAGCCGTGTGTTTTCAAACTGATGATGTGGGAGTTAGAACTGAACATTAAGACTTTCCCAGGAATCCCTAAAGAATTGGTACATATTATTTTAGGACTAAACTCAGTTGATATTGGAGTCATAGGGTTGCTTTTGAATCGTTGGGTAACTCGTGGATTGGAGGACTCCTACTAAACTCAGAAGTATACAACAGTTTGCCTCTCCCTGGGAGGTAAATGTTGCTGATAAATACATAGCAGAGTAAGTGCCAGAGAGGTTAAGGAGTCCTTCCCAGATTAGAAAACTAACAGTTTGGGTTAGAAGGCAGCGATAAATAAGATTACTCCACCAGCTCCTGTTCTCTTCTGTCTATTATTTCTACTTTTCCCTCAGTAATATGATACTCTCGCACTCCATCTGCGTGAGTGGTGCTTAGAAACAGCTTTTTGAGGACTATGTTTTGTGAGCAGGACAGAGGCTTCGCACTTCTCTATGAGTAGGAGAATTCATAGCTAAAAGAATATGGGAAGGAAAGGACTCGCCAATCTCAGGGATCTCTCCTGGCTTTGTGCCCTAGAAAATTATTAAGATATTGCAAAGCTACCTGTATGAGCATGTACTCAGACTTATTTTGTAGCTAGAAATATTTGAAATGTGAGTCTCTGAATTAGCTCACGTTTCTTCTTGGCTCTCATGTTCCTTTCTGTTCCCCTGAAATCTCGTTCTGCCTCCCCAGAACCCAGACAGCTCTCATCAAGCCAGTACTTAACAGCTCCTGTGAAGTACAGAGGAAGCTGTAGAAGCATAGATAAGTGACCCTACGTAGGCTTTTGCATGACCTGGCTGGAATCTTGGAAACATACCTCAAAATAAAATGCGTTTTCTTTTAGTTTCCTGTATTCTTCACTGTATAGCCTTGAATTCCATATATCTTTCATTTGCGGCTGATGGAGTGGGAATGAAGGGTGGGGGTAGATTTCTGTGAAAATGCCTTAAACCTGTGCTCAAACTGGTGTATAACAGAGCAGATAAATTTTGGTGTATTGATTGATACATTGTAGATATTTTCATTACTAAAGAAGATTAATATCTGGGGTTATATAGCAAAATTAATCATAAAATATGCTTTTTCAATGTTAGGTCTTTTAAATCAATATATTTCCTCATCATGATTGGATTTCATGCAACTTCCATCTAAATACAATGAGGAATCTACTCACCTCCGAGTTGAAGGCTTCTGTATTCCCTGTTCCATGGCAGGGGATGGTCCCGATCTCCAGAAACCTTCCGGGAAGCTAACAACCCAAATTGCAAAAGATACAGAGACTGTTAACAGAATTTCCACAGAAAATAATCTAATGGGTCAGGAGGCACAGGAGAAGGAGAAAGTACTAGCACTTAGTGAGGTGGAAATAAAAGTACAGAGGCAAAATAGGGCAAAATTAAGATAAAAACCAGCTGCTTTTCAGTGACTTCTTCATATCAGAAAAGATTCATAAAAACCAGAAACACAGTGAGGCAATTAATACCAAAGGCATTAGAAATTAATAGCAACTAGGTAATCCACAGCACCACCCTCCTGTTCTATGTTTTTATGACTCTGTGTCACATCCTCCCTCTAGAAACAACCCCCTTGCCTGCTGCTCTGTATATGAACTTACACTTGTGTATCTTAAACACAGGGGCTTTGAAATCTAACAGCAATTTCCTCACATGTGGGGAAGTTAAGGACACTCATATGAACAGGGAGGCTGGCTCACCTGTAACTTGTTACACTAATATAAATTGGCCGTGTTTGGTACAGGCCACAGCCTAAATGAGACACATGAGCCCAAACAGAAATGACAATTCAAAAAAAGGTATGATACTAAGGCAAGAGCAAGGACCTGAGTCCATTAACACTGCAAATATAGGAGAAGATAATTAAAGAACAGGTTAGACAAATATTTTGAGTATTAGATAACTGTATTTTGGAAGTCTGTAAAAACAAAAGTGCATATTTTAAAGGTAAAAACACAGATGCCTAAGGACTTCGGGACCAGTCAATTATAGAGGAAGTATGGAGGAGTAGAGGGAGATGAGGGAATAGCAAAAAAAGAAAAGAAAGAAAATCAAACTAGACTTCACAACATCTAAAGGCACCAGCATTCTTCTCAGGGAATGTAATATTTTTCCTAGCCGCAAATTTATGCAGCAGGTCAAATATATGTTGGCCTCATTTTCTTTGATGGCAGATTGTATAGATCAGATATCAGAGCCTAAGTATGTTCAGCTTATACAAAGGCTGCAATTTGAAAACATCTAGTGGTGGTCCAGGAGAAAAGAATTGGAAAAGGAGTAACTCCTTAATGATGAATTTCAGGGTTCGGATGGTATCAAAGCAGAAAAGATATTCTATTTTATATAGCTAATAAAAGTCAAACATCTGAAAACATAGACTAGGATGCATATGAAACTGTAGGATGAAGGAAATTAGTAGAGCTTCCCAGAGGAAAAGTGGAAGCCAAAGAAGTAAATTAACACTGGAGATTGAAGAAGTTAGAGATTTGCATAAAAATGGTTTATGACTATATTCAAGGGCTTCTCACTTCCTCCTGTTATTAAAGAAAATTAAAAAGGCCCTCAACAGGCTGAAGTTAAGATATTGCAGTGTGAAAATAAGGCCAGTGAGCTCCTCACTTACAGATAAAATGCAGGAAAAAGGTCGATTTTCAGACAATAAAAATACAAAAGTGTGGAGAGACTAAAGACCAGAGATTCTTTCTAATAGTCTATCAGTTTTCATCTTTGTTTTATGCTCTCAGACACATGGATACCATGGAGAAAACTGCAGGACTATAGATTAATGAGCTTAGTGTGCCATGGCTAAATCGGGGTCAGTTAGATCCGAACTAAGAATAGTGGAGGCTCTAAAAGAATTACATTAATGCTGATAGGCAGAGCCCAGAATAAAATAGTATATACTATACAGTGGCACCAGATTTTTTTGAGAGAATAGGAAGATTCTTTTATTAAAAGTCACAAGGCACATTGAAACATGGGTAAGATAGGCTCTTTGAACTTTGTTATGCCTATTGTATTTTTTTTGGATTATAACTAAAAGATTTAAACCACTGCTCAGATAATAAACCTGAACAAACAGAATAATACTGTGCTCACATTCATAGGTTTTATAGATAGTTATATGCAAGTCCATTTATCAATTAGTAAAGTGGCCTTTTTAACAAGTTAACAGAAGTGAGAAGTAGAATACTTAGTTTATCTGGAACATTTCTTGTTATTTTAGAATATGGGAAATATTTTAAAAGAAACATAAATGCCGATAGGATTTTGAGCAATCAGTATCAGACAATTCTGATAGGAATATCCTATGACAGTGGCATTCTGAAGGAAAACAAATTCATTAACAAAAATGGAATACACTTGAAAAAACATTTAAAAAAAATAAATACGCTTATAGATATTTCATGTTAGTAATAATTCTAGGAAGTTAACTGTGCTAATAATGGCAAAATGGATTTATAAGACTTTATTTTCAAAACTTTATGGTCTAGAGGTATGAACAATTCAACAGATTTAACACCAGTAATATGAGAAGTGTTATAACTGTTTCACATGTTTACAGTTACTTGATTATTTTATTTTGGCACAGTATATCAGGGATATAAAAGTAAGTATTTTTGAATACTTAAAACAACACTAATAGTCAAGAAAAGACAACCGTATGGAATCTTAGATTTTGGTTTTATAAACTCAGAAAACATGTTCAGATTTACAGCTCTTATTTCGCTTATTTCAGAAAATTCCCTACCACCAATCATGTTAATTAAATTAAAGTTTAACAACACAGCATTATTTATTTACTTATTTAAAATAACTGTACTTAACAGTACTTAAATCAAACTGAAAGCCAATCAAATTGTAATCTTTCGTGGTGGTGAAAGATTATTCGTTCTGTTACCATGACATGAGGTTTTAGTTATGCTTTGGAGTTAGACTTGCCAAATAAATTCCAAGTTCTGAAAATTTTTTGGATATTTTAATTCTAGTGGGGAAAACAGGTAGCTCTGTGCCCATATATTTACTGCTAAAAAGAGAGGTGCTATTTCAGGTCTGAAAGCATTAATTCCTGTTCTTAGGATACCAATCGTATCTTTCAGCCACAAACAGCTTGAAATAAAGGGAGGAACATTCTTTACCTATTCCATATCTTCTCCACTGCCTGTAGAGTTATTGGCACACAGATAATTCTAATAAAGAAACAAGAACTTGGGAAACACACAGATGGCCACATACTATAAATCATGTGGTTGTCTTACGTGGGTGGTATTTAAAACATTGCTTCTTCACTCCCTCATATCAAGCCTGAAATCAGAAGGCACTTGGTGCTCTATAAGGCTTTTACATTTTCTATTTTTAATGTACGTAAGAATTTTCTGATCTCCAAAAATGTCTTGTCAAGTAGGAAAACTTTTATGTGACATAATGTCTCAAAATCTAAAATGCTTTCCATTAACGATGGTTCTATTCTCTCCAGAGGAAAGGTCCATGCAGGAAGAGTACAAGAAAAGGAGGAAATCCAAGAACAAAAAGATACAGTCAAGTATGACTGAAGTGGTTTAGAATATTACCCAGGTCCACTGTTGGAAATACTTCTGAAAAAGGGAGTTCTGGAAGCTGGTCACCTGAAGACAGTGAGAAAAAGGATGTGAGAAAGGAAGGACCTGATCATCCATCAGATGGAATCCAGACACGACAATTAGAGTTAATGAACCACGACCCATGAAGCTGCTTCAGCGCCTTTTTACAACCCCACTTCATGGCCTTAATAAAACTACCAGGGCTTTTTTTACACAGCACATCTGGTCTAAATTCCAAAAGGAGGAACTTTAAATTCAGAAGTTATGTTTGGTTTCTTCCCCACTTTTCAGCCATGTATAAAGTATATTAACAGCAGTGTATTTACTTTCCTATCTGTTCAGTCAACAGAACATTGGCATCGGAAGATAGTATTTCTACAATAAGACTGTATGGCAGTATTATAGTAGTTATTTAATTTACATTAACATTAATCAGCTACTGAAGCTTACTGAGAAGTACCAGGCAAATATTTAAAAATTCTCCAGTATAATGCAATCTATATTCAAGTATCGCTTTTGATTTTGGATATTTAGAAAGTTTATAGCATGCTTTACAAAAATAAGGTTGACTTGCTGCCTTTGAAATGTGCCCCACTCAGCCTTGATATTGAAGTCCTCCATTTCTTCATGGACCAGGTATAGCTAATGAAGCAATAACCCTTTCTCCCCAAAGTCCAGAAGTTCTGCTGAACTTCCGAGGCTGAGGTTGGAACTGATCCTTCTTGCTTCACAGAAAAAGCATTTCTGCAGCTTTTCAGTTTTTGGATCCTACCCATTTCCTTAGGTCTCAAGTACCAGCACTACACCAGCACCACTGCTTCTGTCCACAAGTAGAAAGAAGCAAGAGGAAGGACAAAGTAGTTCACAGACTAACTGTTAGAAGTCTCTCTTTTGTATATTAGGAGATGACTGGAAGAGCTCAGGGCTGGGTTACAAGGTATAACATATACAGGGAAGGAGAAGTCATTTCGTTCTCACCACAGTGACAAGGGTAAAAATATCAAGAAATTGACCTTGTTGTATCACAACACTTCAGATGGTAGTTGTTGAGCAGCCTAATTATGATGCATCATTTTCAGATTGTCAGTGTTTTTCAGGAAAGAGAATGTCTTATTCTGTCAGATAGCTCACGTTAATCCAAAATCCCTGTTTTATCCTGTATCACACTATTTTTTCCTAGAAAAGGGGGACAAGACAAGTTCCTTTTAGAGCCTCTCAACAGTGTCCCCCACATCGCCAGAATGGGTGCATTTGGTCTTTTGCTATTACACATAATGGAGGACTGATACAGGATTGGTAATTCTTAGTTTTCCATATCAGGCATACCTTACCCCGTCCTCCTCCTAAGATGTTCTGCCAAGTATGCAAGTCCATCAGTTTGCAATGTTCTCCCTACCTACAGCAGAGAGCTCCAAGTCTCGCTGCGTGCTTACTTCCCTATCGTTTCCAGTGACACTGTCACACTGGTTTCTCTTCACCCCTAGCTACATTCCCTGATGTTTCCTGACTCCCCTACTTGTCCTCCCCCCAGCAGGGATCATGAAACATCAGGAGAGACAAAAAGGCAGATCCCCAGGATTCCAAATCTGTTCAATCATTAAGAAATTAAATTCATTCTCTACTTCAAGACTATGCATTTAGATTAAACTGTTACTCCCCCCACCCTGACTGATATTAACCATTAATTTAAAAATTAATCAGGCTGCATATTAATCCATGACCAAATCAATACTAGAGCCATTTGCTGGAAGGAGAATATCATATTTTGTCAAGACATTATTTGTCCGCCCAAGGTCTGATATGTATGCAGCTTGTGCTAGCACAAAAAAGTTTTCCCGAAACAAATCAATTCACTGTGAAAACTGGTATCTAAATTACAATTGCTGTTTGGTAATGGTAGGCAATTCCAGGAACAGTTTAAACCTTATCAAATCCTCCTACAGTAACAATACATTATTCCACTCTTTTTATAATAAGCAGAAAATATCAACACCTTTAGGCAACATGCTGCTTTGCTTGCAGGAACTCGGTGGGAGCTGGTGCCTCATGCAGAAGACCTTCCCACTGTGTTCCCGCAGCCCAATTCAGAAACTCGCAAAGGCAAGACACAGTGCAGAGCTGGAAGGCTGCAAGAGCTGGGAGACACTGTCTCACGGCCAGTTGCATCCAGATTCCCTCCTCTCGCCGAGTTAAAACGTGATCGGTCACATCCTGCTCTTGGGGAACACAAAGGCATCTCAGTAGTTGGTACCCCTTTAACTCTGAACTGGAAGAAAACCATCATTCAGAAGTACAAGTCTGGTTTGGTCTTGCAGATGGAAATGTCTGTGGTATGTGCAGGACCTCACCGGGCGTCATTGCCTCTCGAGGGAAGTGGCTCATAGAGCTTTGTCTTATAAAATCTTTCCATAGCTTAATTAACAGATTAAGTAATAAAACACTTCATTTTATTCTAGCAAGTTTTCTCAATAAAAAAAAAAAAAAAAAAAAAAAAACTCACACTATTTTAAATGACTTGGTAATAAAAAATCCTGTAAACTGTCTCTCCCAGTACACACACTACTGTTAGACAAGTTCAGTTTTATTTTTTATCTTTTTTTTTTAACCTTCCACAAGCTCATTAAATGTTACTACTATTGAAAACACAGTCAAACAATAAAATAAAATGGGAAGTTTAAAAATTAGCAAAATTTTAAAATTTGCAAAATATAGAGTGTTTGCTGCAAATACTTGCTGCCTTGCTTAAACATCAAATTATTTTTTTAAATATGTGTTCAGAGAACACATATAGTGTAGTGAATAAACAACCCACAGACCGGGTGAATGAGGTTTTAATGGGCCATTATTTTAATAATTTCCCTCAACGAAACAGTACTTCAGTAATTAAAGAACATATAATAGAAGAATTATTTTTTTTTTTAATCTTCAGGTGTCATATAAACATACTTGGTGGAAAATCCCTACATACACAAGGTTTTCTAAGAGAAAACACTCTACTTGGCTTTTGTGGTTTCATGAGCTGTTTATAAGTTGTTCTAGCATGAATGAACCTAACAAGGATCCAGATTCTGGCACTTTTTATTTAAAAGCAACAGTAAATTGGATTTCTTTGTCAATTTAGTTTCTTTGGTCTTTTATTAATTTTTTATTATTGTTGTTGTTTTGAAGACTTTTAATCTACAGAGCAGTTATTTTGATTAAAAACCACTGTTCCTCATCCAATGTTCTCATCCAAAACAACTCATGTTTGTAGGGAGATACATCCAGGAAAAAAATATTCAGCATTGACACAAAGATAAGAGAGCACTTAACAACTCAGAATTGTGGCTTGGACTATCCAAATCAAGCATACATGTTCAGTCCTTCTTGTGAGTTACAGTCTGGTTTTGCATATATTCTAAACAGAACTACAGTCAACTTTCCAATCTTTTAACTAATAGAAGATATATGGAACTAATCTCCCAGCACAGTAAGTTTACTAAAAACTGTCATGTGTACTAATTAAATTATGGCATTTAAAAAAAAAAAAAAAGAATTATATGAACATTTCTCAAGACGTGTTTTCAGTGGCCTATGTCCAGCTCTGCATGCTAAGTGAGACATAGCTTTAAGAAGATTTATAATGTCCCTTTCCAAGGGGACATTATTGCAAGCATACCAGGAATGGATACCAGGTAACTCTGGTATAGACAGTAAAATGTTGCCCTACAATGAAAAGAGCTATAAGTGTGAAAAAGTACTTACTCCTGAAGTTTCTATTGCAAACATAAGCTGCCATTAGGTAGAGATTAATTTCAACTACATCTTGAAGGCTCTCTTAACACAAAAACTAACATTAAATACTGCAAAGAAATCTCTCTTCACGTGAAGAGATCCTGTGGACAGAACATCATAACTTTGGATCTCTCTTGATTAAGAATCTGATTGCAAACACATTTAAGCTGAACTGTGAAGAAACTACTTTGAAATAAGAGTATCCATAACAGAGTTGTATTACTTTAAAAATGTTTTATAGTAAATCAGTTTAACCTTGTTGTAAAGGCAAAGACCGAGCGTTTCACAGACATGTTGGCAGATACTGCTGTATGAAGGTAAAATCACTTCTTACATTATTGTCCAGACACAACAAAACTAATTTTAATGATTTGTACTTATAAAAGCCACTAGAACATTAAAGGTGGCATACAATCATCACCTAATTACTCGCATAACCATTAAAAAACAGGAAGCAAGCACGCACCCACAGTACAGCGGAAGACCTTTTACTAGGGACATGCAGTTATACTTTATCGGATTAAAATTCTGTGCTCTCTTCTATTATTATCCACAATTCAGAGATATTGTTCTATTTATGCTTTATTATGTTCTGTAAGAAGACAACAAGTCATCTTCCACCCTGAACAGTTGTAAACCTTCCTGCAGGTAATTTCTGCGCGTCTCGAGTACCCTCCTCCCACCACTACTAACACAATTACTTCTATCGCATACGGTAAAGTTTTCCAGCCGTAGAGAACCCAAGTAAAGATCCTGGCATTAGACAAGTCTTTCCTATAATGTGAATCTGGTTCTGTGTTCAGCCTAATGGCTACATCCTCAGGGCTGAAGTTAATTGATTTTTTATTAAAAGTTCCCATAAGAGTGACTCCAAAAGGGAAGCAATCCTTTCCAGTACAGACACAGTACAGGTGAAGGAATTATTTTCTTGTTCTGAGATTTACTGGCTATTGCTCCTTAGTTCAACCCATAAAGTGTACTATTTCTGCACCGACTGATAGGTGTAGTTCCTGACCTGCTGACTGTTGTTTTCCTTATTAAGCTTTAGTAGGTTGTTAACAGTAAAGAGCAGAAAAGAAAGAGCACCAATAGTCAAGAAAGTTAATTTTAAAAAGCAATGGAAAGTACCTCACCAAAAATGTGGATCTAAGCCATGAACTTTAATGAGGTAATAAAAATAGTAGGAAAGAAAACAAATGTGTGTGAACAATTATTTTACATGAAATTGCATAAAGAATTAATCATACCAGATTACCATTGTAGCAGTATAGAATTTGTATGTAGTAGACTAACAGTTGAAATCCATGAGATTGTTATTTATACGTACACTTGAATATGTGTTTTACAATAACAGACTGTATTTAATAAATCTTCCAAAAATTCTTGCAGCTATAGACTTCTGCTTTATTTTGAATTGAAATATTTTTATATTATCAGGCAACATACTCAAGTTTTGATTTTTAGTACAGTCATTTAGTAATATATCTGACTCTGAATAGCAGTATGTAAATTTATATTAGCTGGTGATCCAGACATCAACTTCTAGACAAATGCAATACCTTTAATTTATTCTTCTAAATATTATATCACATACATATATATATATATATATTTCAAATTCTTTTGCTGCAGGAGAGCAGCTCTTATCCATCATAATCAGAGAAGCTGTAACATGAAGAATGACTGCTTCACAGCACAGATATTTCTGCTTTCTAATACTCATGTAGATATTTAGTTTTATGATTTATTTGCACCATATCCAGCCTAGTTCAAAGCTAACAATTTATAAAGTATTAACCTTGACAGCTGAATAAGATTTTTATATTCAAAAAAACTAAGGAATGAGTAAAGGACGAGAGGACAGAGGCGCTGACAGACACATCCATGATTCCTAGGAAATCATACTTAAGGAAGGCACATGACAGCACTTCTATGCAACCAAGCTCTTCAGTCTAAGCTACAGCTACAGTAGCTGTTCTACACGGACTTCCTACATGGGCACTCTTGTACTAGAAGAGCGTGATTTAAACTTCTTAAGCTTAACTGACTTTCAAAGACTTGGTTCAGGATAAGATTTAAAGGTAATACCTTTTGCATAATATTTTCTAGCACCAGAAAACTCTTAGTCAGCCATCTCCATCCTTTTCCAAAACAGATTACTGATGACTGTCTTCTCTTTCACTTGAAAGCAGATCAGAAGCCCAGCCTGCAGGTACGAATGCAGCCATGCCATATGAATTGATATTTGACCAAGTCTTACATTCATCTTAGTATTTTCTGAACAATTAGCAAACAAGGAAAACAAACAGGAAGATCCTGTTTGGTAAACCCTCGCTTTGAAGGACTGACAAAAGCTACTTCACTACAGCCATCGCAACCAAATGACACTTTCTATGACTGGCAGAACAGAGCAGCACTCGGTATTCATACGGGAGTCCTTTGATCCCAAGAGTATCATTTACCTGTGTTACGGGTCATTTAATTATTTGCCTTCTCAGTCAATATCCTTTGATGTAACAAATTCAGGATGCCAGGGCTCTGGTATACGGAGAAGTGATTAATTCCAGCCACAGCATCTTCAAAGATGAGGTTGCCATACAACACAGAAGAAAAAGACATGAAAAAAGCAAGAGGTTAGATATAAATAGTATCTCTCTAATTCAGCTAAGAACCAAACTCTATGTGTCAGTCTGAGTGAATTTTTGAGGGGTTAGCTACACAGTGTAGCCTTTTTCTTTGTTTTATATGATACATGTAAATCTTGTATTTATTAAAATGTAATCGGTAGATGTAAATTCATGGGACTATATATTTGCAAATTCTAAAGAAAGGTAATATTATTAAAGTGCTAAAAATAGCATTCACCTGTTTTCTTAAATGAAAGGATCTAGGATGTATTCTCATTCCTTTCCTAACAGCCCCTCATAAAGT
Organism: Charadrius vociferus; assembly: GCF_000708025.1. Lineage (NCBI taxonomy): Eukaryota > Metazoa > Chordata > Aves > Charadriiformes > Charadriidae > Charadrius > Charadrius vociferus. The sequence continues at coordinate 6,434,290 of NW_009661371.1, forward strand.
ACAATGGTATTGAAGCCATGCAACACGTAGTCCACACAAACACACATATATATTGTCCCCCTGTGCCATTGTCTCTCACTTTACAAACTGTTTCATTTTTGAGGTTGATCGAGGTAAACCAATCACAAAATAATTATTCTGTAGAAATTAAAAATATCCACCCATGCTGGGCTTTTCCTACCCCTTTCTGTAACGTACCTAGGCTTCTCGTTATTTTCGAAATTTCTCTGAGACTCGCTCTTCAAGTGCTCTGGACCAGAAGGGAACATGCCCACTTTTGTCTATAAATCCTGAAAACCAGACTGACTGCAAAAAGACAGAGTTCTAACTCAGAAGGCAGAGGTTACACCTGTGTGAGCCAGCAGGGCAGCCCCACAGGAGAAGGCTTGTAGAGCACAACAGTGGGTGCCGAGGACACAACATCTACGCTACACACATTTCAGAAGAGTTTACTCAGATAGCAGCTTCTGTGGACCAAATGCCCGTTAGCAGTTGGACTTCACCTGTTGTACTCATCTTCAATTCATAATTAGTTAAAAAAGAATCCAGTTTGCAATTTCTGATACTGCTTCACGACAGGAAATAAAGCACAGTAAACTGGAATGATTGGGATATTCACTTTTAAGGTGATTAAAAGTGTTAAAACCCCTAGGTTCAGAAAGCCACTGGACAGCGTATGATTTCATGAATATACATAGTTAGTGTAGCTGCATAAAAACTTGAAGTTTAATACGCTTATCTACTTTGTTAGAATTCAGCCAAAGTACTCAGCCCTAAAATTTGCCATTTTACTCTGTTTCGCATACTTTAACTCTAAAGGGTTGAATTCAAATTAGGCCTGGAAGCAGTTGTGCTGAAAGACTGAAAGGCTGTTTGCATATTCCTCTTGAGCCACTACTATGGATTTAGACTTTAAGATTACTCTTTGATGTATGTTTTATAATTATTTTTTAATCTATTCATTATCTTCTTCATAAGAGTTCTCTACAAATAATTACTTTATCAGATTCAAAGGTATAAGCTCTTCAACTGAGTAAAACAGATGAACTTGAAAAGCAAAGCATGTGAAACTTGACATTTTCTTCTGGGTGGCAGGGTTTGTTGGTAAGAAATTGTCTTCATTTCTATCCATGTTTGCTCATTTCTATAATGGGACGATGACTGTAGTAAAGGTCATATTGTTTTAATATAGCACAAAAAAAATAGCACAGAAAATTTTCACTGTGCATCAAATAAAAGTCCTTACCATTTTAATAACTTTATCTTCGTTTTATTAGATGTACCATTTAACTATCCATTAATATGGAACTGCATAAAGTGTTAGCAATTTACACTTGGATGTAAGCCCAAAGTAATAACTGAAATTATAATTGATGAAAACATAGTACTTCAACTGTTGGCTCTATGCCTCAGTGTATTTTTTCTCAAGCAAAAGATTATTTGGTGTGAAATATTATGCCTTGAGAACACTATAATGCTCCAGAAGAACTGCACATCCATTAGTGAAAGGGAAGAACTGCTTATAGAGATGGAAGATTTTCACCTTTTCTTCTTTCTTCAGATATCCTGGGGAACCAGGAAAATAATGGACACGTAGCGCACAGTTCCCATGTGGTCTCCGCCAGCCCTTCATATCAGCACCCGTCAAAGCTCGATCTACAAGTTGATTTAACGTGCAGTCACTCAGAATGGTTGCTTTCATACGAAACCGCCTTATCTACCTGCTCCGGTCGTGTGAGACGGAGGAGGTCATGGCCTTGGGAGGAGTTATTTGCAGACTTTCTCTCCCTCGTTTTCATTTACTTTTTATTTTAAAGGGAATGTGAGTGGTGTCATTTACAGCTCTGTTAAGGAAGATTAGCAGAACAGAAGGACAATAATACAGATATAAATTTTATGATGTTGTTGCTCCAGGCCAAAAGAGATGAAAGTATAGTGCTAATGACATAGCGTTTTGGCGAACGTGAAGGTAAGAAAAACGTACTTACAAAGGTATTAAAGGGCTATGATATGGATAGATGTTTTTGGATACCCAGTAAGTCTTCTCTTCTTTCCTCCTTCTCCTCTTCTTCCTCTTCCTTCCTCCTTTTTCTTCCTCCTCCTCCTCTTTCTACTCACTTCTTCCTCTTCCTTCCTTCTCTCCTCTTCCTCCCTACTTTCCTTCCTTCTCCTCCTCTTCCTTCTCCCCCATTCCTCCTCTTCCTCTACTTCTTCCTTATCCTCATCTTCTTTCACCTCTTCTTTCTCCTCCTCTTCCTCTTCTTCTTAACACCCTATTAAGCAAAAGAATGGAACTAGCAGTCCACAGACCACATATAATAAGCAAAAAAGCGGAAAAAAAGAGAAAGCCTTGTAAAGCTGAGATTGCAACAGAATTGCAGGATTCATTTAGGAACACAACAGATATATTCAGCATCAACTGACAGCTTAACTGAGCTTTTAGAAAAGAGCCTAAAAAATAGCAGGAAAACATAGTTACACAGGGGACCGGATGGTGATTTTAGCTCTCCATGTGTTTTGCAGTAGTTGGAGAGAGAAGAAAAGAGGAGACCAGCTATTAGGAGGCAGGGCAAAACAACCATTTTTGTTGTGTTTTCTGCCTTATTATTGAAGACTAGGAACAAAGTAGAAAAGGCAATTTTCAGATCCAACATTTCTTGGTTGATATTAAGACTATTACCAAAGAAAGATCTCAAATGAATGCACATTTTAATGTCAATAATCAACACAAAAATCTGCTGAAACACCTTCTCAACCATGCTTGATCTGAGCTAATAAATCTCAGCTAATAAATTTTCTGAATTGAACATCCATTTCATTCAATGTGCAATCGCTGCCCCTTCCTGGGGAATGACCCTGTGAATTTATTGCCCTTATAAGGCTTCAGCAAAGTTCTTATATTATTAATCATTACTCCTAGTCATTAGTTTTACAACTGTACAAATCTAGATAATAAAAATACTACTGTTTTGGAGAAAAAGAAATGTGAGTTCCTTCTGCATAGAAGAAGCAATCAACAAGGATGCATTTTATTTGTCATTTAGTAAAATTTTCATTATTTACAGAGCTGATATGAAAGACTTCAGTGGTTTTTGCTGTGCTCTATATTTAATACAAAATATTTAGTCTACCTTATCAAAACCTTTCTGAAATTGTAAGTAATTTTCTCATCCTTTAATTACTATTCCATTCTTGCAAATGTATTTTTTTAGAACCTTTTAGTAAAAAGTACTGATTTTTTTTGCCATTCTTTTAATTATTGTATGCAAGTTTTATCATTTTGAGACTGTTAGTTTTTCTGCTTAAACATGGTATTTGAAACAAAGCTTTCTCTACAGCAAATATGTTTTTTTCAGGCTACATGTTTTTACTATGCTAGAACATCAAGCACTTCTTAAAATTACACATTACCACTTGTTTCAGAGTACAGCTATTAACATCATAATTTGCTGAACCAATGATGCACGCATGTGCAGAAATTCCCTTTCAGACCTGAAGTCTTCAGCCAGATACATTTGTAGTCACAGTTTTCATAGCTAACCATCTCAAACCCGGTCATAGCCTCATGAATCACTAACTTTCTGCAGGAATTAATTCCATAGGATGCCTACATGCTCAGGAAAAGGTTTCCCATTTTAACAGCGTCTTTTTCTCTGTTTTCTCCCTCTGCCTCAGAAGAGCATTCAGACCCTTTTGCATGCTTCAGTTTACATAAATTGTATAGCTTGAATGATAGTATAGGGTAACACTGTCTCTCCCTTTTAAAATCCAAACTGATAGAAAAAGAATGTAAATTACTATATTTGTATATGAAAAAAATGAGTTGTAGAGCTGTTGTAACTACTGTATTTATTAAGATGTTTTAAACTGTTATAAATAATATCTGTTTCCTTTATAGTTTTCAAGAAAATTTGCTGATATTTAAGTAACTATCTTTCAGCCACCATTTGTTTTATTTAAGCTCATTTTTTTAGTTTGTACACTTTTTGGCTGTAGATTTAAAAACAAAGAGTCAAGGACTAACCTAAGTTCAAAACGAAACCTCCGAAAGTAGGCTCTTTCTGAACATTCTTTAAACTTCCCTCCTTCTTGACATTTATAACACTGCTTATCTTTGAATGATAACACACGAGCTTAAAGAATGAACACCAAATAAAGTACAAATATCAGCATAGACACAAGCCAAAACTGGCACAAACTTGGATATTTTATTTTAGTTCTCCTTTCAAGACCCTAAAGCTGAGCTACTGGAGATGGAATAACCTACTATCACTGTAGCTGCTGTGGCCTTTGTACATTCAAACTGAGTTACAGAAAACAGTAAGAAAACACGGAAGAATAGAGAAAACTTGAAGAACAGAGTCTGGAAGGAGGATGAGAGCTGGAGTCACAAAATGAGGGATAGAGAGGAAGGATAAAACTAAAAGAGAAATATAAAAAGAATTATGGATAGAGGGATTAGGGAAGGAAGAAAAAGCAGGGTGAAGAGAATGCAGGAAGTCAAGTAGGAAAGAAATAGATTTTGGACATGGTGTTTTTTAGTCAACTGTCTGTCTCTTTCATCAGTAGTTACTTATGATCCTGTACTAAAGGAGGACCCATTACACTGGAGTTCTTTTAATTGTTTAGTACAAGAACTGCCTCTGTTCACTGCATCACTTAAACAAATCTTAGATGTTTAAGACTTCTTTTTCTTTCCAATTTGGCTCTTAGTCTGTCTCTCTAGGTTCTCAGACTTATTTTAAAAGCCTTTGGTGAGTGAAAGCTTTTTTACTGCCATCCTTGGCTAAACAGTTGCTTGTAAACACATACAACAGGAAAATGTTATGCTTCTTTGGTTTGCTTTTCATAAGTTTCAGCCAGGCATAACACTTCCTTGACAGTGGTGCCATTATTATTGGCATCATCAGCATTGAAGAAAGCACAACTGGCAAGCAAAATAACTTCCTTTTCTGTCATGTGAGCAAAAACAAGCTCAGCAAGTCCAAGAACACTAACAACATGGAAGAAGATATTCTAGCAGAGAAAAAAAAATCACCATAAAAAGAAAGAGAAACTGAGAAAGGAAAAGATATGATATCCCTCTTGATTTAAAAACAATTGATGTATACTGTACATTCTGCACACTCAGAAAAAAAAAACAGTGTAGACATCAGCATCCATTGCCACTGATTCATATCCCAGTAAGCTCAGTGCTCAAAGTACATCACCTCATTCTTTACTGCTCATAAAATTCTCCACCCCTTTTTTTTTTTTCTGTTTTTGGCAAAAAAAAAAAAAAAAAGGCTATAGGTGTTTCAGTTATCTGCTTTCAACAAAATATCAATTTATTTGTTTTGCATTCATAACATCTCTTATCTTACCGCACTTCTCTTCTTCCCAAATATCTCCCACAGACTTGGTGAGTGGGAGAGGACATAAAAAGTGCAGTGGGAATACACATGACATTTCTCAACTAGTTTTCTTACATTATGTGTCTTTATCAATGTCCTGTTGCAGGGAAAGTTGTCGTCCATGGCTCCTGTTGTGAGCATTTTATACTCACATGGTTTGCTTTTAGAGTATTTCTTTCGTTCGGGTGGATGTCTATAAAGCAGTATTATTTCAAGGAGGTAGCTTTTGGTGTTCTGGTGACAGGTGGCCCCACTACCTAGGTGTTGGTATGTATTTGCTTAGCTGAATTGGCCGTAGATAACAGTTATACCAAATAGCCCTCTCTTTCCTCAGAAAGTGGTTAAGGTTCATGTGATCTGCGATGAAACTTTTCCAATTTAGTCTCCTCTTTCACTGTTTCTCTTCACAGAGCCCTATTCCCTTTCTTCATAGCATTACTAACTCTCTGAAGGGAGAGAGGTCAGAGAGCATCTGTCATTTGTTTCAGTGGCCAGTCCAGCCCAAACCATGACAAAGGGTTACCACCAGAAAGGTACATGGACTTTAACGGGTCTTCCCCAAGAGCCTGTGTCACATATTTGACAAGTTCATAGAATGCCTCCTTAACTTTGCCACTGAAGGGAATTAGGACTGGTCAAAACGTTGCAAAGGAAGCCAGATCAGTACTTGTAAATTCAGACTAACAGTTCTCATACAGCATAGTTGTTAAGAAAATGCTTTAACCGATCTCTCTTCAGCAAGCAGCCCTCAGAGACCTGCCTTAACAGCCTTACTGAGTAATGATGGCCCACTGAAATGAGGCCTGAGAGCAACTGTCGCTCCTCTGAAGCTGGACGGTTGCCTAGTGACAATGACAATATAGCACCTCGAGAATTGAAATTATGGTGATTTCCAGCAGTCTTAGATTTTGAGCAGTTAACCATTTTGGTTGGAATTGTTTTCCCACATTTAGATTCTTTCTGAAGTGTCCTTGTCTTTCATCTGCTGTTGTCCTTCTGTCTGAAGTATGTTGCCATTAAAAACAAAACAACACAACAACAACAACCACCCAAAATCCACACAACAAAAAAACAACTCCTCCAAAAAATTCAGTGGGTTGCAAAATAGAGAAAATGCAATTATATAAAAAATTGTAATACAAGAGCAGTTACCAGAAGCTGATGTCTTGTAGATTGCCTACAATTACAAAAAAAAAAAAAAAGTTCAGTGCCTGAGTAATTCTGCATTTGTTGAGATATCTTTGAAAATGCATAAATTTTACTTCTAGCCAAGTTCTGACTTTCCTTTGCTAATGACAGAAGGTTGTTTTAAACCACCTCCATTCCCAACTATGCAGTTCAAATAGTCATTGATTTGTGAACCTAATGAGATTTTAAGGGTTGCTTTTAAGACATCAAACCAAAGGTTTGAGTATGTTGAACTGCAACTTCTAATTTAAGCAGATCAAGAATTTAGAACAAAGAAATTGTCTTCATACATATTCACAAAGTACTAAATATATGCCTTGCTTATGTGAATTACGAACAACATAATTAAGAGGAATCCAAGACAGAATCACAGTGCTCCATAAAGAAAACAAAACAAAAAAATCGGTATGTAATGTTTTCCTCAAGTGTCTTCAGTGACCTCAGTGACGAGAATGTAATAACTCATGACCAAGCAGAAACAAAAAAAAATGGACAAACTAGAATTCTGCCCTTGATCCTCTAGTTATTCCACTGTGCATAGCCTTGAAATTGTAGAGTTTCACAGATTAAAGTGACTATATTTTCTCATTAGCAATACTCCTCCACAGCTCACATTTGTTTTTACATGGCTGTGGACCTTTAAGTGACCACTTATAGTAAGCTGTCATGGTTTAGGCTGGGCTCGCCACTAAACAAATGACAGAATGTCCCTCTCCCTTCCCGAAGGTGAAGGAAGAGAGACTTATGGGTTGAAAAAAAAAAAAAACAAAACCAAAACTAAAACAGCTTTAATGAAATATTAACAATAAAAAGAAAAGATAGTAATATTAGTAAGAAAATAATGACATGTATACAAATATATACAAAAACGATGTCAAGCTCCGAGAGTGATGATCACATTGCCAGCAGGCACTGGGAAAATCCCATACTGGACTCAGCGATGGATGGGAACTGGATTCAGGAATGCACAGATTGGGATCAAAGGCAGACAAACAGACAGAGCCTTCCTCGGACACAAGCCATTGAAAAAAGGGCTGACCCCTTTGATGACTCAGCTTTTATACTGAGCATGAGGCAGATGGGATGGAATACCCATACTGTTGGTCAGTTTTGGGTCACCTGTCCTGTCCGCTCCTCCCCGCAGGTGGGACCCCTCTACACTTTTCCACTTCCGACCCTCCAACGGGGCAAATAAAGTGAGCTGCCCTTGGCTGGTATAGCAATAAGTATAAGCAGGAGCCTCTCTGCATACCATGCCTTGGTATAAATTACAAACATCAGATCTTATCACTGCCAAAAGCAAACACTGTATAAAAAACACCATTAATTTCAGAGAGTGCAGTCAGTTAGAAGAGACTTAACTGAAAAATAAAATTACTGAAAAGAAATTGGTTTTGTTCTACCTTAAGCCAGCCTTAACAGCACCTGTGTTTCGGCTCACTTTGCCTCCATTTCCTCGGAGATGGTCAGTGGTTATCCGTTGTCTCCAGCGTAACTGAGTGCTATGACAACATGGCCTTACAGCTAAGTCCTACCAAAGTCCTTCCCCTTCCCAGATGATCCTAATACTATTCATCTACTGTTTCTGTCCTTTGGTTTTCAGCATTCCCACCATCTTTTCACTTGTTTTCATACTGCAAGCTGAAAAAATGAGCTTTCTGTGTTAAAGATGACCACTGCTAGACTGTGACTCTTTTTATGTCCAGTTGTTCCAGAGCACATGAGCACGGCTTATTCTGAAATGCCAGTTCTACTTCTGTTCTACCCTTCAGGGAAGTTCCAAAGCTTAGGCTTAACCTAAGATGCTAAGAGGCCTCTGAACCACCATTTCCAAATGCTAACACACTCAGGGAAGACATTGCAGCATCATTCAACTCGCAACACACTGAGGCTCTGAGGTGGCCTAAAGCTGTGTGGTTTAACGTTTTTCATCTCCTTAAAATATTCCAATCATTGTACTCATGTATAATGTATTTCAGACTGACATTAGAACTGCCTTTCTTTCATGGGTCACTGATAAGTATTCTTCGACTCCTTAAGCATATACGAAAAGTTCAAAACTACTTGATTTGAGAAATTCAGATTTTGTATCCATTCCTATGATGTCACACTTCTGTCCCACTTTCATATAGACCAATAGACTCATGTGTCTCTACATTAATCTGTGTTCTCCAACACTTATCAGTTATACGGAGCACAAATAAAAGCATCCAGAACATTTCAGGCACTTCTCCAATCACATAAAATACAGGAGAGACAAGGATGCAGAACTGTATGGATTCTAATCTGGGTAACTTAAAAGTCCAGACAACTGTAAAGACAGTCCATTCTTTTTTTTTTTTTTCCTTTTCTGCCCACCACCATCAAACAAGATGCTTAGACTAGAAAAGAAAATCTGAAATTTAAAATACCCAATGAATCGCACCTAGAATAGTTCATAGCACAGCCACGAATTCCTCTCCTATTTGAAAAATAGTTTTGGAGAAAGCATTTCACATATTGACATGGACAACAATTACAGGGCTGCTCTACATAACAGCTTTCCCCATAATTTTGCATATCTCAAGTACTTAGAAACCACCTTGCAAGAGCTGTTTAG
>NW_009661371.1:6443484-6453047 GCF_000708025.1 Charadrius vociferus
GCTGTATTTTATTTTGATTGATGATGCCACTTTTTATCAAAACAGCTACGCCACAGAACAGAGAAACAGTGATGTCAATAGGAAATACTTCTCTACTGATAAAAACTGCAGCCAGGGTAGAAGGCTAGCAATGCTCTTCAGTGTGACGTTCCGGAGTAGACAGGTCTAAGGGATGGTAGCTGAGAAAAGGACAGAATACAATCTCTTCAGCTAAACGCATGTTTGCCCTGCCCTGTGGAGCACCACGCAGAAGCATCCAACCCAGGTCTGATCAAGCAAGCTCTTGAACTACAAGTAGCGAGGTGACATTAGCACGGTCAACTGGCAAGGTTTATTAGCTTGAAAGCAGAGCCTGTACAACCCCAGCTATACTGCTTTCAGGATACGAGCCACCAAATGCTGCCCTATATCAATGCAGAGGAAAAAGCAGAGCCAGCACTACGCTGTAACAATACCGTTAGGGAGCTGGTTAGAAAGAGCAAGCAAAAAAAGACAATTCCTGAGGAAAATTAAGGAGGGAGCAGAGAGAGCCTTGTGAAAAAGAAAAAAAAAAACACCACACAGTAAAACGAGAGACATGAATTAGAGATAGTGAGTACAGATTAGGAAGATACCTTATCTATGCAAGAGAGGATTCAATGGTCTGGAAGCCAGGGAAGCTTGAACTCCCTTACTCCTTTTCCTTGAAAGCCAAGGCCTTTCAAAGTTTACTCTTAAACACAGTAAGTCCTACTTTATAAGCTTTTCCTCCCTATTTCTTTTCTCTGAAACACCATCTTATTTTTAATACAGGACAATACAGGTGTCAGCTTGCCCTGACTTTGAAAATGAAGATGTTTGCTATTCATGCAATTAATCCATTAACGCTAAACCGTGCTATTTTACTAAAGGGTGGTCAAGAGGTTAGAGGGAGAGAATATCACTCTTTCTCAGCATTAACAAATCCATTTCGAAAGGGACACTCTTCATCTTGTTTGTAAGACACATAGTCCCATAAAGCCAAGATTTATAAGGCTGTATAAATTATGCGTACATGTCAACGAGACAAAAGCAGCCTCTGTCAGCACCGGGGTGTGCTTTCCATCGCTTAACAAAAAAAGAAAGGAGCATGCCATTTTCAAAAGCTCTCCTTTCGTCACCTGGAAACATCTACATGATAAACCAAAAGCAGAAGCAAAGTTGTTATGCTATATGAATATATCTTTGGGCTTATGGTTAGACAAGGAGAACATCAGAAAAAAAAAAAGAAAAGGCAACAAGAAAAGAATTAGCAGCTTTGCTGCAAGAACTTCAAAACTGTAACAGGCTGGATCTTAGATCCCAGGTTGATGAGCGAGCAACTCTGTCATCTTACAGAAGCAAGATTCTTTTTAATTTACAAGTGTAAAATAAAATATGCATTTATTGTTAAAACCGACAATTCTCCAAATGTTTCTACACACTCCTTCAAGTAATGAATATATGATCTATCTCACATTTGATTCATTTTCTGTTTCTGCTGGCCTTTCTATATGAATGAGGGACCTACAAGCAACTAAAAAATATGAAAATTAACTATTAAAAACCCCAACCAAATCATTATGAGGATTTAGCTTCATCTTTATCCTCAAAATCTGCATCACATCATGGTTGGCACTCAGCATGGGATTATATCTACATATCGAACCTGGGAGAAATTAGTTATAAATAACCATCACTGAGATTTTTCTTTTAAATTATTCTATTGGAAAAAAAGCACTTTTAAGTCAGCAGAAATTTTCTTAAAGTTTTTTTTGGGGGTTTGGTTTTAAACCATTCTGGATCTTCATCAAAAGATAAAACCTGAGTTTTAGCAAAATCTATTAAAAAAGGACCCTACATTGAAGACAATTATTTTTTTCTTCACCAAAAAACCCACAACCAAACAACCAAAACCAACGCAACCCAAACCAAAACCAAACCCAACACACGTTCCTAAAGTCATTCCAGTTCAAGTTGTTTAACTTCAGGTAACAAGGTTTTGTATACCTAATACCACCATTAGTGCGTAATTATGATACAGCTGATGATAGTATTGCTAAACATGATTCTGCCTTAATGGAAGGTCAGATCCTCTATGAGTAGCGATTACATTCTCTGTAAGTAGAATCCTGAACAAATTGAAAACCAGGCTACTTTTTTATCAGCCTCAGTGAGTCTAGAATTATCTTTTCTGTCTTCACACAAATAAAAAATCCAATGGTGTGTACGAGTGCTAAACACAGGCTGGCTCCACCTGCTTCTTTCAGAGCTAATCACTCCGTGAGATACTAGAAGTGGAAGAAACTTTGGGAGCCAAATGCAAAGAATGGTTGGTTGATAAGACTAACTTTCAGAGACAGTAAAGCAAAGACAGGATTTCCTGTTTGATAACAGAAGAGATAATGAAACTCTGAATAAACTGATAGTATTTCAACAAAAAATTCACAAAAATACTTTTCCTTTTCTGTGTTTTGTACCAGTAGTTCTTAGTGGTCTCTACCAGTCACTAGAAGAGGTGCCTCGTACAAACATCCAAATAATTCACATTTTCATTTCTGTCAGTTTAGTTCTATATTAAGAATTGGTCATCAGTTTTCCAGTGCAAAATGCAAAGACTTTGAGCGCTTCTCCCCTATTTACAATTAAATACTTCAGAAGATATTTACCTATAAATTACCTCATTAAAGAATGTACTACTTTTCTTTTATGCATTTCTACTTACCATGCCATTCCAGTTAGCGGCTACTGCAATGCAGTCAATCCATCAATCCAAATTACATCAAACCTACTAGAGACGATGTGAGGTAAACATAAATATTCCCTCTGAAATACTGGGCTGGGGTGGGTGAATATCTGGCTTTCAATTAAGCCTGACATCATAAGAAACATGCCTATTAGCCTGAAATCATTACTGTCACAGTTCTGCATACATCACATCAACTATAATGATAATTTCTATGCAAGGATAAAACAAGAGTATATCATATGTATTTATGATCTCATGAGCTGCAATGAAATAGAAAACAACACTTTTCATAGAGAACATCAGTTGCTGCTTACACAGCTTAATGAGCAGCAACTTACCATGCTGGACAAATACATTCTCAAGTCTTTCACCTTGTTGTATTGAAACTCTCCCAACAATACTTATTTATTCCATGACACCTTGGCCTAGCAACTATGCGTTCCTGTAGATAATTTTAAGCTGACGAGCGGCCTTATTGAAGCTGATGGATCTACTTATTGGCTTAACGACATGCACACACTCCGGAGCGCCGTTGGATCAGAGCCTACAAGCTGCGAAGAATGGTTAATAGCTACAATATTCATTGAGACACACAGGAATTGTAAGCTCTCAGGACCTCTCCATATGTTATGACCTCATTTAGAGTTTCTGATCCATTGCCAAACATTTACTTAGCTGTTAGCACACTGTTAGTTAATGTGTAACAACTGCACCAAACCCTGAAAATAATGTATTTCAACCAGTTAGTTGTAGATCACTGTTCTATTTTAAATATCTATAAAAATTCTACATAAAAAGTGTAGTCACAGTTCTATAAATATAACACTGTAAGTCGCTTAAGCTTATTTTAGAGTGTAATAAACCTCGACTTTCTACTTGGGTTCTTCTCAGGTTTTCTTGGAAAAAACAAAGAGGAAAAGGTATTTTTTGCAGTATGAACATTACTTTAACAATTCAGTTATTACTGATACACACTGAGAAAATTATACAGTATTCTCTTTATCAATAAAACTGTGAGCTGAGTTTGTTGCTGTTGAGATTCAAATAAAAGGCCCTAGTAAATAGACATTAATCCTTTGAAAAACGGGACAAGGAATAGCAAGTTTGTTGATGCCTTCCAAAGATGGCTGCTGCTGATTTCTGTTTGAATTCTGAAAGAGCTTTCATATGCCTAGTATTCTAAGGATTTAAAGTCATGAAACCCTGCTGTTGGTATAGAAAAACATACAAATTATCATACAAGAACAGATCATGGTCTTTTTATACTGCTACATGCCAGAGACAGACAGTAGGTGTAAAGAATAAAAGCTATAGCTGGTGGCCTTCAACTAGAATGCACTTATATTAATGCATTATTGTCTATACCCTTCATACAATTTATTTAGCTAAGTACACAGCATTTAATGTTGGTTAATCAGGATGACATTAGTACCAATTCAATGACGGCCTTAAATCAGTTAGCTCAGGAAGGCTATGCCTGTCACCATGAGAGCACGGCCCTAAAAACAGGTTGTAAACACATCAGAGGATGTGAGCAAATACTCAGGAACACGGCTATTTCACTATTACACTGCTCAGGTAACCATAGCTGGCATGCCTAAACCTGGTATGGGTAAATCACTGCAGCGATAACACAGTTTTGTGAAGAACACTTCTAACACTCATTCTATAAATTCATTCTTCACCGGGATTTCCAGTTGAAATACCATCCACAACAGTCCGCAGGACATGTTCTGTCAGCCAGAGCAAATTGTGGAGCTTATCACCCGTTCTCAGTTGCTCCCAATCTTCAGGCCACAGTACCCTTTCCACACCTTGTGAAAACTATACAACCACAATACAACAGATGGGAAACCAAAGGTCTCCTCAGGAAAGACAGCAGAAGCAAGATGTTACCAGCACAAAAACAATTAATCTAGCTGGTGTTTTCCATCCTGAGAGTGAAGACAACTAGGAAGAGGCTGCAAAAAATGCCTGGACAGTGGTGGCCTGCATCTCTAGCCACCTTGTCTCTAGGCAGTTTGGAAGCCAACAGGCACTTGCCTGTGTCACAGGCAATGCAGCACATGCAAAGCCCAGTGCCTCCAAGACTCCATCCATGAAGATGCAGACTGGAAGATCTGAACCTCTGCAGTAGTTCCAAACACACAATAGTGGAGTACTGAGACCTCTCCAGGCTTTTAATGTTGGACATCACCAAAATCTACTGTAGATAAGGAATAAGTCTGTAAGTGCCATCTGTACCCAGAACATTATGAAAGCTATAAAAGGGAAACAAAAATGCTGCAGATAATTGCAGTCATATTGAATCCAAGCTCAAAATTCTTGAAAAGACGACTTTGCAAAGATGATGGTATGTGATTTCATATCCAGTGGACCTTTGCTACAGTGCCCTCATAGCAGTGGGACAACACAAGGTGGGCAAGGGGGAGAACCAAAGGGTTACCAAACCCCTGTGAGATATCTGGAGACTCACGCAGCGCAGAAACGGCAGAACTACTGATAGCTGCCTCTGCCCCTTCACTGCCCACTCAACCTCCTTGACAGAAAGAAGCCTGGACTCCTGCATCTCATTAATCCCTGTCTGTTGTCACGACAGCTCCCTGGAGGCTTTTAAAGACAGTTTAACCTAAACCTAAGTAAGGCAGGGGCTAAAGCAGCCCCAGGCAGCTCTGGCAGCCAGGAGGCTGCACAGCTCCCTCCCGCCTACCGCACTCGGAAGGGCTACGGGCTGGCCAGAGGAAGCTTTCTGATTTCTATATTTAATTTGCTCACTGTGGAAGTGGAAAACCGTGTTTTACTACCTATCAGCACCACAATATATACTTGAGCGGCGACATTCAGGCTGGGATTTTTCCATTCTGCATGTATCATGCTGGAAAACTATTAAGCCAATTTATTATTTTAACTACTAAGGTACAAATCGCTTTGTCTCCAAGTATATCCTGTAAACCCACTGCTAGCTATCCACTACTCCCCTTAGCATCTCATTAAAAAAAAAGAAAAAAGGCAAAAAGTAGCTTTAGTATGCATCCATATCCACAATAGCATCCAAATGTGAAGGCCAGTTTTCAAAACACACCAAAAGTCACCCCTCAGTGGGATGTACTTCTACAATTACTTTCCATTTCAACTTCTTTTCAACACAGAACTCTTCTTGAAAACGTTTAAACACTACATAGCTGTTTTCATGAGCATTAGAAAGAGCATTTCAATCAAGTTTATTTTTTGTGAGAATATTATGTGTATACTCACTGAAAACAAATGAGATGATTGTTTTACACAACCTACCACAACTGAGCAACACAACTTGAATCTGAGCTGTGCAGCATCTGCCCATAAAGCTAAAATAAAGATTCTTTAAACCTTAAAGATTCTTTTTCTAAGAAATTTGATGAAATCACTAATTACACCTTCACCCCATATACATATTTATATACATTAGCATCTTCACCTCTGTATCAATAGCAACATTATTGTGGGAGAATTTTTAGAGCTCAATGGTCACCCTGTGAGCACCCCAAGCACTGAGAACTTGTTGACGACAGTGTAAACTTCAAGGAATGTCGAAGGTCAAATTGTGTTTTGTGAACGTCTGAGTTATGTTGAGGGAGGAAAGAACTGTTGCTGAATGTACCGATAAGCAGGATTTTTGAGTAAAACATAGAAGTAGATAACTATGCAAGTGAACAGCTGGGGCTAGCCAATCATATAGTAGAGATGCTTGTTTGAACTATGCATGTAACCAATTATTGCCCGAGTGTTGCGTGGCGCGGGAGAAAGTTGTCTGTATTAGCTGAGCTATCTGTGCAATAAAGTGGCATTTACCCTGATCATATTGGTTGTTGTGTATCTGTCCGAGCTTCCGCGTCAACACATTATCTTTGTGTTTTTAAAGGATTCAAATGCAGCAATCAGGAATAAGTCAAAAGGAGCAAGGACCACCTCTCCTTTTGCAAAATAAACCTTAGAAAACTGCACACATCAAAAGAAAAGTTCCTCAGGGCCTCTGGTAACAGATTTTTATGACTATTTTATAGAAATTTACAAGCTGAAAATATTTACTGGCCACAAAAGCAAATAAAAACACTGCCAAATTCAACTAGAGTTTCTAAAGCTGTGATGCAACACACCTCATGAACTGCACTTCCTGACATGAGGCTCAGTTATGCACATAACCTAATGTAACCTCTCTTCCACGAAGCATGTGTTTTGTCTGAGGGTTGGTGTTTTTGGTTGCTGCTTTGTTTCCTGCGTTCATCTATTTTTGAGTGAGTACAGTATCCACTACAAAACTCTGATGAGCCTGGAGTCTCAAGATCTTCTTTGAGGGCTTAACGCAAGGATCCTTGTGGTGAACACTGAGATCAACTCCATTTACATTGAGCTTCGCTTTGTGCCTTTTATTCACGTTAGAGATGATGATTATTACTTAATACATAAACCAGTGCAAAGCATCATCACATTTCAAAGCTGTCAAAATAAACCCCCAAACAATACTGAACTGCTGCACAGCTGCTTCAGCTTCTACAGAATATTCTTTCTCTGTACCCCGTACCTAATGTCAGGCATCGCAAAAATTTCCACTACACCATCCCTGCTAATTTAGTCTTTGGTCTTTCCATTGATAGAGATAACCCTCTTCCATTAAAAAAAATAAATAAACAAATGACTGGACCTTATTTGGAATAGCTGTAGGTGTTGTACAGCCAGTAATCACCTTATGGGATTAGAAGGGGGTGACAGGTTACAGTGCTCTGTCTCGCTGTAGGCTTTTTTCCTCAAAATTTCCCACTTTTCCTATCAGTGCAGCTTCAACAGGGGGAGAAGTAGTAGGATCGTTAGTGTATGAGATCCACGGCAAGCACTGATGAGAGCAGTTGTCTAGCAAGTGCAGCAGTTCAGGCATTGACAGCTTCTTCAGAGCAGTCTTTTCAGTGGGGTGGACTTTGTTACCACTGCACAGTAACTGAATTTTCCTGTGTATGTAATTAAAAAAAGATGCTGGCATAGACAGGTCTCACAAGTCTATGACGTAAATCTTGTCCCTTGGAAAATCTGGTATTAGTTAGAAGTATACAATATCTAGAACAGCTAATAAAATACACGAGACCAGTTATCATGTAGGTTCTGTTACCCTAACTTAGAGCAAGCACTGCAAAAATTTTCAATAAACAAAACCATATAATATGCAAACAGAAAACATTGGCCATTCCCACACGGCAGTCAAGGGACAAACAATGTAGGAATTCAATGAGAAGTTCACCATTTTCCCAAAATAAAAGCCTGACTTTCTTGCCTTTGTTCTTTTCCATGTGTTGATATCTCTTATTTGAATGTAAGCTTGCAATTCCTGCTTTTCAGCTTGCCTGAAGGTCAGGAAAGTGGAAAAATCATACATACCTTCTCTGCTTTTGCACCTCTCACCAGTTGTGTCGGCAACAGAAAGGCTGACCTTCCTGACCGCAGCAGATAAAGAAATAATTCAGATAGGAAAAGTAGGAAAAGGCAGTACCACAGCCTCGCCATTGATGAAGAGCAAGGCAGAGCTGCAATCTTTTTGCCAAGAGGCAAAGTTCAAAGGACCGTGCTAGAAAGGTCCAAACCCTCATAGGAAAACCTGTACATAAAGTGCACATTCCACCTTGTTGCAAGTCGGTGACAGGGCTTGCGGAGGGTTAATATTAACGGTGACAACTATGTGGAATACAAAAACATCACACTAGATAGACCCCCTTATGGGAACTTGAGCTCACTCTTCCTACAGAGGTGCTTCATGCGACACCACATCCCTAATGATAAACTGCAGCAACGTGGAAAAAAATCGACTGAAACTGCAAACCAAATTTACTACCCAAAGTCAGAATTATAAA
The DNA here is from genome assembly GCF_000708025.1 of Charadrius vociferus. Classification (NCBI taxonomy): domain Eukaryota; kingdom Metazoa; phylum Chordata; class Aves; order Charadriiformes; family Charadriidae; genus Charadrius; species Charadrius vociferus. Next base: position 6,452,104 of record NW_009661371.1, read on the forward strand.
TACACAAAGAGCCGGAGGGTCATTTGAAATTCTCTCTCAAGTAATTATTCATCCAATCTCTGTAGAAATTTGCCAAGCACGTCCCAGCACTTCCTGCATTAAAATTTTGCGGTGGCCAGTGGCTGCCCGGATCCAAAACAGAAGGTCAGTTATGTAGAAAATGATCTCTGGGAAATAAGCCTTTCTATCTGAAAAACTTACTGAAATTTGTACAACTAAATGGATAGACTTAGATAAAACCAATAATTTTCCAGCCGCATGTGAAGATCTACAACTTAGAACTTAGGACATAAATATATCTGTGCTTCTTTACTGAACTTTCCCTAGCAAATATGAACAGTAACATGTATGTTAAATACTGCAGTAAGCACCTCTCTTGCCTAAGTGTATGTTAGATGCTGCAGCAGAAAGGTAACTTTGTTTGCCTTATTTACATGATCACTGACGAGAGTTTTCATTATAATGTGAAAAATATACTTTTTAAAGACTTTCCCTGCTGAAACCTAGGGCACGAAGGGTCTGGATATGCAAGGCGGTTACATATTTGTAAATTAACAGGCAAATAAAAATTAATTATAGAACCTTGTGCTTTGCAAGCATTGCATTTTTTTTCTTGAACATCATTAATTCAAGTCAACATAAATGTCTCTTCAAATTAAAAAAGCTCTGAAATTATGACCAGTGCCAGAGAAGAATCTGACCCCCAATGGGTTGCCTGAAACGGAACATGTGGTCGCGCTGGTGGGGATCACAGGGACTGCTGCTCCAGAGTTCACCTCTTTGTTTTCCTATTAAAAAAAAATACATATATATTTCCTAGATGAACCGTAGAATCAGATTTACTTGTTAGGGATGGAAAACAACTGAAAAATAAGTGCACCATCAAGCCCATGTAAACACGTTTTCCTTAAAAAAAAAGGAAAACCCACCAATACAGTTGTGTA
>NW_009661371.1:6453132-6457578 GCF_000708025.1 Charadrius vociferus
AAAATGGAACACCCACAAATACAGTTGTGTAGGAAACTGATGAAACCATACTTTGTCTTAAGAGGAACTTTATGATCATGCAGGTGTGTGGCTGGTGTTACTTTCATTGTATTAAATGAAATCAACCCTATAGATTGTAGGGTTACAGAAGGAAGACAGACTGAAGTCTACCAGAGAATGTTTTTCCTTTTTATTATTGATCTAATAATTATAATTATGACTTGTACTGCAGTAAGACCCTGGAGATGCTGTCATGGACGCAGTAAACTTTCTTCCCACTTTAAAATTAAATTAATTAAAAATTAATGTACTTTCTAGGTTGTGCATCTCTGCAACACGTGTGGAAAACTTCTCAAACGCGGGGGGGGGGGGGGGGGGGGAAGTCAAAATTGTACAAGGTTTAGCCTAGTCTGAGCCGTCCCCCATTTCCTTTCCTTCAGCACATCTGTCTCCAGTGTCAGGTTACTGGTGCACATTCCTTCTGCCTGATGACCACCATTTTCTTCCGGAGCACTGTCACCCCCCAGGCAGGAAAGGCAGCTGAGCACAAACAGGCATTCCCTGTTTGTGAAGGGTTTTTTTTTTCCCTCCAGAAAAAGCATAAAATGCAAAAAGAGGACGAATGGGTTTTAGTTCCTGAGTAGGTTTTCATTCCCAAGCACAGATTAAAATCATGACAGAAAGTCCAACATTTTCTCCTGAAGTCATAATTTTCGAGCAGATGAAGTTTTGTCTAGAAAAAGTAGTCTTCACAATTATAGTCAATGAAGAAGGCAAACATTATACTTGGCTTCTGATACCCTGAGCTGAAGAAAAACCATGCCTTATATTCGTGGCTGGTGCATAGACCCAGTAAAACCATGAGATAATAATCCCAGTGAAATTTGTGGTGAAAAAAACCCCAAACATCACAGGCGCCTAAACAACATTTCAAAATGTATCCCTTTGAGAATTTCTTTGCCAACTTTTTCACCTCAAGCAGTGACTCACATACATTTTTTTACATTTGTTCTTTCATTTGTTGCACAGCTCATACACTGTTTTGCAATGTAATAGAAAGGAACTAGGAAAAGCCTAGAACTTTTCCTAGTGACATTTGCCATTGGACTTGATCATTTGCTTCACCAAATTCTTTTGAAGTACACATTTTTATCCCTGATCTTGTCTGGTTAGTGAAATAATTCCTCCAGATCAGAAGGATGGATGAATTTGGGGAACACAAAGTTAGAAAATCTGATTAGAAACTCTGATATTGTATCTTATCTGACACTTCTAAGTCTAAATAAACAAGAATTTTCATTGTTACTATCACTCTGCTGAGCATTCGGCTTGTCTTCTCATCTCATACCACAGTAGACATCCACAATGATCAATGTATTTTTACAGACCTCTAGGAAGGGAAGAGATATTATCCAAGGGGGTATCCGACATACAGAGATTGAAATCGGTATTGCCATTTATAACAATTAATTCCCATACTTGAGAAGCTTCACTTAACATCTTATCCCGATAGATTTTGAAAGCTGTTCTCAAAGATTAATGATAAACTCTAGAGATTATAGCTATGTGCCGGCCTTCAATGAAAAGGTAGGACTCAATTTCTGACTAGCAGCCCAATAAGGAATGCTAATTGATCCCTTACTCCTTACTAGGAAGTCCCCAGTTATCTTTCTCTCCTGTTGTTACCATCCAACTTTGCTTATTCTACTTCTTATTACGATGAATTTTACTGCTCCTACCCATTATTTTATCTCTTGTGCTTCCAATCACTTGCTTTCTCATTTAAATTATCAAAATATTTTATATTTTTCTATATTGACAAAATAATTTGATACTCCCTCAGTCACTTTTCCCTTCTTTCTCCCTATCTTATTCTTATAAATGGCACAATGATTTCAAATTATTTTTCCCCAAATAAACTGCACCAGTCACTCCGTACTGAAAATGTCACGCAGAACAATTTATACCCAGTGAAGTGATATAGTACTGAATATGACTTACTGAAATGTGTCAAGCAAAAGACAATGCCATGCATGTTACTTACAGTTAATGTTTGATATCCAGGAAAGGCAGTCCAAATTTTCCTTGTTGTAACTTTTGAAATTATCTCTGCAATGTGGTAACTATTTTTTTCACTTTCTGGAATTAAACTGATAATTTGGCTATTTTGATCCTATCAAAGGAGAGGTAGGGAACAGAGTGCCTGCTGGAAAAATAGCAATGATATAGGTCATAAATGCTGAAATCATCATCCCTTTATGGTGTTCCTTTCAGATTATAAAAGAGAAGGGAAGCTTTTGATTCAAAGAACTAATTCTTCTAGCTCGTAAAGCATTATCTACAGACCTGCAGCTTTCCTATGTACTTTATATTCCCTTTCCTCTTAAGCCAATTTAAAAAAAAAAAAGAACAAAAAAAACCCCCAACAACAAAACAAAACACAAAAAACACCAGCAAACACTGTGAAAAAGGCAGAACTATTACATCACTACATTCTGCCTAGTTGTTCTTTGCCCAATTTCAAGTAGCGGTATGCCATGTCAAAGTAAGTACCTGAAGGAAAGCTGCTTGCAGAACTATAAATTCTAGAGTGGGACCGTAATACATTTTAGAAATTTCCTCAGTGGGTAAGCATAAAATTATTATTGTAGCTTCCATGAAAACTACAAGAAATTTGTAATGCTCATGTTACAGTGACTTGGACTTTATTAGTCAAATAAACCTTTGTAAACTTTTGCACAGAGTAACTGTGGAATGAACAGCTCATAGTAAACTAAGGTTAGAAAAAAAATATAAATATTGCACTTCAATACTGTATCAATCTTCCAATTCCCTTAAAATTCAATGTCTCCTCAAAGTCTGTAAACTTCACCACGTACAGGTGCTGAAGAAGCACAGATAGCCGGAGGGACTGGCAATACTCTATGCATTCTTTCTGCCCTTTTAGCTATTTCCAGAGTCCCTATCACTTTGAAGTCTATACCACTTCACACCTTAAGATTATGAGCCTGAACCTTATATAGCTCACTGCTGAATGAAAGTCATCATCATTCGCAGGGCAGTATGAGCAAGGTGGTCAGCATGTTCTCTTTCGTGGTGTACTGGTGAATGCATCCCTAAAGGCGTCCCGGTGGAGACAGTGCCAAAGTGAGATTTAGGATATTGGGGATGTAACCCTGATTCTGTCACAAACTCGCTATGTGACCTGGCCACACCCCTTCTTCTCCATCACCTTTCTATTTGAAATGATACCCTCTTTAGGACAATTGTGTCACTGGTACCATGAGACCCAAATTTCAGCTGAGCTAGTGGCATCAATATTAACCAGAAGTCTAGTTTAAAGGCCAGAGATCGTACAGAGAAAACATAATGACCACCAAGCTGTACAGATGAACGCTGGGAAGCGTGTGCTGCTTATGACAGACCAATGTGATCAACCAGCACAGGATTTCCTCTCTTACTGTTTTGTCTGAAACATCTTCCTCAGCAGTCTTGCCATCATTTTAAAATAACATTTAATAACTATTTCCACCTATTCAAGCTGCAAGCTATCTTTCAATTCATACAGGTTCACTTTTTACCTAGACAAATCAAGTAACCCAGTAATGATGTAATAACTCTGTGAGGAGGAACTAACATGCATGATCAAGTTAAAGAGACTTTTAAAGAAAATAGGAAAACCCACAACAGGGGAAAAATACAGGGAGGATTATATTAAAGAGCATATATTCCACTTTTCATGGAATTAGGAAAAGAACAACTTCAGACCACTTTAGGTATTGATTTTCTATTAATAATAGCAGTATTTCATCTACACAGCAATGTACTGTATTTTAAAACACAAACTTTTTCCCAAAAAGGGCAATCTTTCATTTTCCAAATCACTAGATGCTATTCCATCCCAAGAAGTCAGCAGGTTGAAAATAAGAAAAGGACCAGTCGAATATTAGCTGATGCCAGTAATTCGCTGGATTTCAAAACCATCACTGCTGCTAACGCATTTCGAAGGGTTTGGCTTTCTTCTCTTCAGGCGGATCTGCGCCGTTCCCGCACCAGCTGTCCCCAGCGTGGTTTGGCAAAGCGAGCTCTCACCATAACCTACTACACATACAATGCGATGTATAGGTGGGTTATGCGAACGTAACGTCTCATCCAAAACCGCTTTCTCCAAAATGTTGTACCAGATACATCGTTTAATACTTCTATTTTTACCCGACATGGTGGGGGTAAAAAAAAAAAAAAAGTCTCGCAAATTAATTCCAGAATATTCTGATCCTTTAAAAATACTTGACGGTACAAAAGACACCCATTAGCCTTAACTGCTACCAGTTTCACTTTGAATGGCCACAACTTGGCGCCTAGTTTAAAGAAGAGAAAAAGCATTTGAGCTGCGGGGAGCGCCGGGCTTGGGGGGACATCCCAGCCCCAGCTCTCAGCAGGGACAAA